>NC_065507.1:42522361-42578297 GCF_006386435.1 Epinephelus moara | reverse complement strand
TCAGTTGCTCTTCCTGAGGTTTCTACCGTTTTTTCCCCGTTAAAGGGTTTTTTTTGGGGGAGTTTTTCCTTATCCGCTGCGAGGGTCATAAGGACAGAGGGATGTCGTATGCTGTAAAGCCCTGTGAGGCAAATTGTGATTTGTGATATTGGGCTTTATAAATAAAATTGATTGATTGATACATATATATAGCTAAACTCAGCAAGGTAAACAACAGGGCGATTCCCATTTATACAGTGGTAAGAGTGCTGGACCGGAAGTGTCGCACAAAAAAACGGACGCTGGCTGCGTTCTGTTTTGCCTCCGTGTTTCCGTGAAAAATAAGGTGGATAGAAAAGTGATTTATCTTTTTATAAATGAAAAAAGGCACATCTGCCTAATTTTTGCTGTGGTATTGTGATACTACTCAGAACCATGATACTTTCACTGGTATCGTACTTTCACTGGTATCTGGGGGGGGGCCTCCAAAGTGCCTCTAAGTTGATGATGTTGTGGTGGACTGCATGATATTGAGGTATAGTCTTTTATATATAGTACTAATGTATGTAGGTATGACCTTAGACTTGAATCAACAGCTCTTCTAAGCTTCACTAAGATATTTTGGTGCGTTGATAAAATATATCGCAGCACTGTGGTATTGGATTGTATTAAGTACACAAGTGTGCTGTATTCAATAATGTAAATAATAAACTGCTAACTTGGTGTATGCTTTTTTGTTTAATGATTAAAGTCAATGGTTTATCCATGTAATGCAAGCAGAGTGACAGATGACCGCAAAGCACAACTGACAACACAAGTGAACAACAACTTGTGAAGTTGCATTTCTACACTTATAAGTTATGTGGTCTACATGACTTCATACAATGCAATGTAAATGTTATTCACAGCATGAAAGCCCTCATGAGGTCAAAGGTGATGAGGTGCTAAAGAGGTCTCTGACACTTGACACACACAGACAGTGGCTGCCCTGACTCCCCACAGAGTGAAACTGTCACCACCTGGAGTGGAGGACTAATTAGCCTGTGATTTCTGTAATGTACTTTACTTGGGTTGGTGTGTGTGTGTGTGTGTGTGTGTGTGTGTGTGTGTGTGTGTGTGTGCATGTGTCCTGATCCATGATTCAGATTTGTTTGGCCAACTGTTCTCAAACCAGTTTGTTCTCTCTCTTTTCATGTTGTCCCCGTGGTGTCATCAATGGATCCTAACAGGTCAGTGTATTTTGTTACTCCCTGTATACCACCGTTGTACTCTCCTACTGGTGTATTAAAACACAGATTTTTTTATGCAGTTCTGTCTGGGCTTGTGTTGAGGCTAGGAGTTGAGTCACCTTAAAGGGCCAGTTCTATCAAACCACATACCACTCAAGTACACCTAGCACAGTCTCACTATGCAAAAAGTTTTGGTTTAATGTGCAGTAGATTTTAGAATTCTGCTGCCACTACAACATAATCCATAACAAGATAATCTACCAATACTCGTGGTGACAGTTTTCACTATGTTCTACTTTTACTATTTTACAAATGTTCCAAATGAAAATCACATACAGGAAGGTCTGATTAAAATCCCCATGAAATGGAGAGACGAAGAGGTCACCATTTTATTGTAACTCTACTTGTGACTTTTTGCTGCTTGAGTATTAAATGAATAATTAATAGTGTGTAACATTTAGGGTGATTTAGTGGCATCTAGCAGTGAGGATTGCAAATTGCAACCTGCTGACACTTCTTTAGGTTAGAATTCCTTCGGTGGTCATTGTTCAGGGTTCAGGAGGTTTTTACAGGGAGCTGAATTATCCACAGAGGTCTCTTCCTCTCCAAAACAAATGGGTCAAGTGATTATAACAAGTAATAACACTTAATAAAGCAGTTTCATGTTACAAATCTGTGTTTCTTCTCTGCTGTTTGGCACATTGCAGAGAGGCCACTAACCTAGTACCTGCTAATGTGTTCCCACCTATTTTCTCTGATAACTTTATGTGTGCTGACCTTTTTTCTGATCTCATATGAGTTTTTTATCAGGAACCAAATTATAAGCAGAGGTCTCTTCCTCTTCATAACAAACGTACCTGGTGATTTAAACCGCTAAAAACATGGAATATGGCAGTTTTACTTAACAAGTCAGTGTGTCTCTGATGCTATTTGGTATGTTGGAAATGGACCGCTATCTAGCACCCACTATGTCACCTCTTTTCCCTGGTAATTTATAACAGTTTCTTGTTTGAAAAAAACCCCAGTGTTTTCCCAATGCTATACTGCCAGAGGGGCTGCTATAGTGGCCGAGGCAACATGCAAAAGCATGAATGGTCCCATCTAGAGCCAGTGTTTGATTGGTCCATTCTGGGCTACTGTAGAAAGATCACAGTGCAATGTGGTGATCTCTGTAGATGAGGACCCACTCCCTATGTAGATGGAAACAGCTCCTTTTAAGTAAACGAAAACACTATGATTCTTAGTTTCTTATACACTAAAGAAAACATACCAATTATATTAAATTTATGCCAATATAGCCCCCTAAATCCCACACACTAGACCTTTAAAACCTGTCTAACCACAACTCACTAGCTCGCATTTTTAAATGACCCCTCACTGTGTTATGACTTGCCCCAACATCATGTTTAAGAAGGAAATTCATCACATTAAATATTTCACCGCTGCAAAGATGTTTTTTTCTTTCTTCATAAAACTGGACTGTCTATGCAGTAGAATGATACAAATACTTTTGAAATTGGTGCTACATGACCAGAGAAAACAGAGGAAAAAGGCTATTGCATTCACTTGTGCTCAAGAGGTAGAAAAGCTACAACTACCAAAATGCACTGCTCATCACCGGACCAAAAGACACTCCCACTGGTAGGTGAAGTAATGCAAGCTTGGCTGTTTTCCCACAGGAAGCAATATGGCGGTCGGCTGGTAACAAACAGTTTTGTATTACAGTGAAACACCAAACGTTTCTGAAAACATTTTAGTGAGTTTTTAGTTCATAGTCTTTTTAGGTGATTGTCAATACAGTAACAGAGTTTTGGTTTGTATGTGATCAGCACTGCCTTTCTCTGTTTGATCTGAGTTTGAGAGAGATAGAGAGAGAGAGAGAGAGAGAGAGAGAGAGAGAGAGAGAGATGGCACTCTTTCTACATCCAATTCTATACTCTTTGTGTCTGTGGTGGTGAGCATATGAAAATGCAGAAGTACAATTTGTAGTTAGAGCAGCAGCCCTAGAGCCAGCCAAAATGCCAAAAAAAATGTGTCATCCAGCTCTGTGTGTTGTCATGGATACGTTGAACACAAACCAGCTGGCCAACAGTTTGAAAGCTGGTGCATGCCCAAAAGAAAAGCCCACATTCCTGGTCAGAAGGAGAAACACATCTACTGTGCAGATATCACAGCGCGGATCTCAAGAAGGTGGTTGAGAAAATTAAAGAAGCAGGCTGTGTTGGCATGGGCAAACAAGTCCATCACCTTTAGGAAACTTTGAAAAAAATCCTGTTTTGATGCAAAGAGGCAAAATGAAAAGCGGCTCCAGCTGTTTTACTTTTGTATATTTTGACACGATAAATGACATATTCAGGCACGTTAATCATAGTCTGTGTGGGCGTATGTAAACAGGAATATTAGTGGAATATTCATTTTCATTAGACATGTATACATCTTAGTAGGAATATTGTCTTTGTTTTTAATAAGGGCAAAAACAGGAATATTTTGTACATGTAAATGTAGCTAATGTTTGTGGTTAATTTAACTGTAACCACCTAATAATGTAAAGATTAAATTGTTGCTAGTGAATGCTTTGGTCAGCTATGATGTTGTGGAAATCATAGTAGTAAGTCACCAGGGGCCTCATGTACAAAGACTTGCGTGGATTTCCTACTGAAACATGGCGTACACTTAAATCCAGAAAATGTTGTACGCACAAAAATATCCATATGTATGAATCTGTGCGTAGGCATGAATCCAAGCACATTTCCTTTGTACATCCCAATCAACGTGGAATTGAGCGCAGATATTGGAGTACCCGACCCCTCCCTGTCACTCCCCCAAGAGGAGTGAGTGGGAGACTGTGTGTGAGGCTGTCAATGCTGTGGGGTCAGGAAAGCGTACACACGCAGAATTTAAAAAGAAGTGGTCCGACATTAAGGTGGACGTGAAGCGGAAGACGGCTGCCCACCGCCAAAGTGTGGCCAAAACAGGCGGGGGGACAGGAGAGGAGGAGCTCACCCCATTTGAACAGAGTGTCGCCTGGGGTCAATTGAAAGCAGACAATTAATTATGTGAACTGGATTTACAGTTTCCATTTGTTAATCTTATACACCACTTACATGGATCACACACTATTGTTGTAAATGAATGCAGAAGTGCACTGGGGAAAATGTGAGGCTGATTAAGAAATGTCACACTTTACGCACGGGTTTATTGACATGAGTACTTTACACACAGAGACAATCAGGGGCTTGTTAGAAAGCTCTGAAGCTGTAGTTTAACCAGCAAAAACAGCAAGTCACTAACTTTAACCACTGACTAGTACTGATGCTGTGAAGACAGGATAATATTTGGGGGCGCACATGTTCAATGCGCATCACGGGATTAATATTAGGACAATTAAAGAAATACATTATTTACTCACCAAGAAGCCACCCATCGCGCACAGTGCCAGCTTGTAGTCTGTTCCCAACCATCGCGCACAGTGCCAGCTTGTAGTCTGTTCCCAACCATGCTGTTACTCAGAATGTAGGCTATGCGTTGAACCAGGCCACCTCGCCACAATATTGGTTAATTGCATTTGCACATCACATATGATCTGTACACTGATCGAATGAAAATGCTTCTTGTTGACAAAAACAAATTCATCCTGCGATGGCGCTTTGTGTGTGCAGTCGATAGCTCCGATAACATTAGGAAAACCGGCTCTTGCTGCAAATTGCGCTTTAATGTTGGCCTGTTCAGCTGCATTGTATGGGAATTTGATATACCTGGCTGACATGCAGATAATTCCGTCCCACACAGCTGGCATGGCTCGGCTCAGGGTCAACTGGCACAGTCCCGATCAGTCGGCCAGCTCCCTCTGGAATGCCCCTGTTGCTAGGAGCCCCAGTGTGGTCAGCACCGGATACAGGCAGCGCATGGCTCCTCGCCGTATCGTGCTCCAAGGCCGGCCGCAGCTCTGCACACAGTTCCAGGAGGATTGCCCTCGTGAACCAATGCGGCAAATACTGCTAAAGCAGCCATTGTTGTTAACGGTATTTTCGGCACCACTTTGCGCATGCTTTTATATCCACTCATGTAATTGCAGACACGTGGGTGTGTTAATTGTTCATCAGTGTTGATTGTTCATGTGTCTCTGATGTGCACATCACTCTGAGGACTAATTGTTTTCACATTTATTTATTATAACAGTTTCCCAGCATCACCTCTAAGTGTCGCCAAAGGATCAACAGGTGTAGAAACGTGCGTACGCCAGCCATGAAGTTGGCGTGAGGCACCGCACATTTCCATGGTCATTTCACTCTTGATACATCTGAACTTTGCCGTGGAAAAGGACGTACACCAACGTTTTTGTGCGTACGTACCCTTTGTACATGAGGCCCCAGGTATGTAAATCCCTGTAAGGGTGATGTCATTATGCATAACTTCCCTCAACATGATCAGGGTTGCATGTCCCACTGGCCCATATAGCTTTATTGCTCTATTTGTCACTGCCAGTATTTTGGGATTTTTTCACACTCCCTAGGTGAAGAGTAATGAATGATGGCCGACAGTCACGGCTTTCTTCCTTCTCCCCATTTTCGCTCTGCTCCGTGAGAAAGTCGGGGAGGATGGAGTGAAGTAAGGCTGTTCATCAGTCCTCTTACAGAGAGAGAAAGAGAGAGAGAGAGAGAGAGGGAGAGAGATCGAGCTCTGAGGAAGTGAAGGTGTAGGAGGCTTGGTTTAGCCAAGGGGAGTCCCAGCAGGAATACACACACACATATGCACAGAGGAAGAATAACACTCATATATCTGGCATGTCAACAACTGGCCTCTGTTTGCTCAGTGCTGACACTAGCACAGCTGAACTGCTACTGGAGTTTCTCATCACCCTCGTTTTGCAATTTGTGTGTCAGTAGGTGCACAAATGGCTGCTCAAAATCTGTGTGTATTGGCCTGTATTTCCATCTATATTTGTTTTGCATGAGTGAATCTAGGGGGTCCCTTGTAAAGTATGTTTGTATGTGTGTTCATGTTTGCTATTGACCAGACTGACTCTGGCTGAACAACTTTCTGCAGACAAACACTGCTGCATGAGACCTTCTGAGCTACTCCAAAATTTTCTAGCCACACTAGCAGCATGGCTTCAGAGATAGCGATGTAGATTGGTTGGTCCAACACCTTGGTCCAGACTGAAATATTTCCTCAGCTTTTGTATGTGTGGGTCTCCAAGAATGAATCCTAATGAATTTTATTTAAAAAGACTGGCTATAGTTTTACTCCATCAGGCCCCTGAAATGATCAAATGAAATGATCTGAGAAGCCAACATAACTCCTTGGTTGTACTGTTTGCAACTTATAGAAATATAAAATTTGTAAACATTGCCATATTTTAAAGGGTCACAAGCATGGACTTTTTTGTTTTTAAGTGAAATGTCTCAGCTATTGAAAGGGATATTTTGTAATATAGAACAGATGCTCATGGTGCCTAGAGAATACACCCTAAAGACTCTGAGGATCACCTGACTTTTCCTCTAGCACCACCAGTAGATGGACAATTTTTGGTACTGAGCGAAACGCCTCAACAACTTGTGGGTGGATTGTCATTTCATTTGGAGCAGACACACATGTTCCAATCAGAACGACCTGCAATCACTTTAGTAAATGTTTTGGGTAATTATCATTTATCTAGCCCCCCTAGTGTACGGTCAAACATTAAATCTATCCAATATCAATAATAGTTATTGACTAAAAAACTTGCCCTGGATGTTTTATAAAAAAGCCCCGGATCTAAATATATAGGTTATATACGTGTTTTGAAAAATAAGAATAGCCAAATAATAATTTAAAAAAAGCCCTAGATATAATACTCCAACCATACTTGTACTTGAATGATATACTTAGTTACATTCCACCACTGAAAACATAAATATATACATTTCGATATTTTTTTTATATCACAATTTAACTTGACTTAACTTAAACTTAATAAGTAATGTAAAAAAAAAAAAAAAAAAAAAAAAAGATTTGTTAAGGGTAAATGAGGTGCCAGAGTTCATTTTAAAAAAAAGCAGCAAAATAGAGCCTGTTCATTAAAAAAATTCCCAGGGGAGGATCCCCACAGACCACCCTACAGAGGTCCAGGCTAAGCCTCCATTGTCCTTACATCCTATAAACGCCTTTGTTCAAAACTAATGACCTTCCCATCAGCCTCAGCTGTACTTTGTGTCTAGTTCTAATTAGCAAATGTTAAACTCAGATAGTGACCATGGTGAACATTACTTGTGTGAGTTAAACATATGCAAGTTATCATTGTTACTGTGAGCTTGTTAGTATGACAACGAGTACCTCTTTACATTGACTGTACCGCAACACCACTGGTAAGGACTAAATATAACTCTGGACCTTAAATTCATCTTACAATTTGGTGTTCTCCATAAAGAACATTACAACCTCACAGAGCTGCTAGCAGAGAGAGATCGCTTCTTCAACGAATCTTCTTCTCTTTCTGTTGTCTGACTGGACTGTTGCCCACCTCTCCTCTCTGTGGATTTAATAAACTACTGAGCCACACATAGGAGTTCTGTGTTATCACTTAGAGGATTCAGAATGTTTTCTATCTGGAAAGTATCAAGTCTGTTATGTTTTGTCCACTTTGCATGAGAAAAACTTTGGTTCCAGTGTGAGAAGGTACTGGGTCCTTTTTCTTCTCAATTCTATGTAGAAGTACAGTGGATACTTCAGTCTAAGGTCTTGCAAAGTCATCCTCTCCAAGGCCGTGAAACGGAGCTCCATTAAAAATTATTGCCCTCAGAAAAAGAAATCACTTAGCTGCGTGTTTGATCTTCCTTATGAAATATGCAGTCGGACAGTGTTTCATATAATCCCATACTGTTCATAGTCGACAGCAGGCCTTGTGACAGCCGTAAATTACAAAATGGCCGACCTAAGCAGAGGAGCGAAAAGGAAGAAAAGGGAGGGGAAAGATAGCAAAAACACACTTTGGTAACCTAGCATTGCCCCCGCTTCTGCTCCAGCTCCCCATGGGATCAAACAAGAGGGAGGATTTGGACAAGTAAATCATTTCCTTCAAGTGGTGAACTCTCGGGGCCGACAGAATGACTCAGACGAGAGTGTGTGTGTGTGTGTGTGTGTGCGTGCATCACAGCAACACTTTGCCAGAAAGCCTAGTTTTTTTCATTCACACTCTTCCCCAAACGCTGGAAAATGTTGGACTTTGAAGTCCAAGATAAGGCAAATTCATCACATTCTCTATGGCTGCTGTTGCTGCTGAATAAAACCATTAAGTTGGAGGGGTGAAAGAATCCTTTCATTCAATCAAAAAAGAAAAAAAAACCAACACTTTCACAAGATTCAACAAAATGATTCTATTGATTTACTTTTGTTTTTTGTTTTTTAAACTGCACCCACCCATACCTGTAAAGCTTAGTAGCAGAACCAACCCGTTACTTGTCATCATGTCTAACGCGTGATTAAACACACACAGGCTACAGTCACTCAGTTAAGCTGGGTTCTCCATTCTTACATTACAAATCCAGCAGAGGAGAGGTCTCTTTCACTGGCTGCATTTGACGCTGGAATGGGGAAAACATTCTGTACAATCACTGCCAGGTTAGGAAACATTTTAGCATGCTCCTTCCACCACCATAGATCCTCAAAAGGATCCCTCTTGGGTGTCTTGAACTCAATGTAGGCTTAGTGCAAGTTCGGTACAGCAGAAAACCCCCAAATGCATGAGGATCAGTTTGTTTTCATTTGTTTTGAACGGGCAGTAGTGCAAGTGTCAAATATGGACACAATCCCCTTGCTGGGGAGTAAGGGGGCAGTTAGCCCACTGGCAACTTTGGTGAACTATTTTCATCATGAAATTTCAAACACTTGTGCATTACATCGTATGAGCTCATGAATACATGAACTGTTACAGCTCTAACTCCTAGTGGCACTTCAACTGCTGTAAGTGCTTAAACTTCAGCTGCAAATCTCATGCTATGGTTCACATGCAGACTGTTAAAACCTGACATTTTTACCTGTTCTCAGGTTACAAAAAAACTAGCCTTTCCTGGTTAAAAGACGTTCAAAGGGTTCTAAAAAATTGCTAAGACCTTGAGTGAAGATTTTCTTCTCATGAAATTACTGTTTCCAAGGTCAAGTATTTTAATTTTGGTAGAAAGGCAATGGTAGAAATTTAAGTTTTTTTTTCATTTCTGCCTGATTTCCATATTCATTTCTCCAAAACAACAACAAAAAAATCCAAAACAAAAAATAATAGTTTGTGGCTCTTTTATTGGGAAGTCCCAGATTCAATTTAGTGGTCATTCTTCTTCATTCTTGTGTTGCAGATCATATATTCTGTCAACCTAAAAGTGTCTGCCTTTAAGACACTGTCACAGAAACATTTTGACCAAAGCCAAAGTGTTGATTTATAGGCCCGCTCCAAGATTTTACAGAGATTCCCCTCCCCTGTCTGCGATTCACTAATAATTCACAAACAGTAATATTACTGCCTCCCCCCATGTTCTTTTCTCAGAGTGAAAATTGAACTTGTGACATTTATAGTTATGCTCTTATGTTATTGTACCAGGAGCAGCCTTCCTTTGAAAAAGCCCCTGTCTTTCTTTTACAGCTTCACCATCTTATGGAATTCCTTCATGTGAGTGTGTGTGTGCGTGTTTGTGTGTCAGAGGTGGGAATATTTTGTCTTTCCTGAGTTATCCTTTTTCACTTAATAAAAGTTTGGCTCCTCTGAGGAATAATGCAATTCAAAGAGCCTGACAGGACTGGAGACACAGTGTGTGTGTGTGTGTGTGTGTGTGTGTGTGTGTGTGTGTGTGTGTGTGTGTTTCTTGCTTACCTGCATGTGTGTATGTGTTTGTGGTTTGAGGATGTTGTGAGCGCTTGGTGAGAAGAAGCAGAACCTGGATCTGTTTTCTATCACAGTCAGCTGCCTAGACCCGACTTCTCACACACACACGCACGCACGCACGCACGCACGCACGCACGCACGCACGCACGCACGCACGCACGCACACACACACACACACACACACACACACACACAACAGAAGCACTCTTCACAAGAAGGCCAAACATGACTAAAGCTTACAGTGGTGCACATGTACAACACAAAAGTACAAACGGCCTTCACTAAAATTAGATTTCATGTAATGCTGATTTATAACCCGTGATAATCCGAAAATTTTTCATTAAAGTTAATGTCTGCAACTCTGTCACACAGGAGTGAGTCAATGTATATGCATGTATTCTTGCTATACTTAAACAAGTATATAATAAACACAAATGCAATCATACAAATACAAAAACTTTATTCTAACTGTTGCACAGTACAATTAGATGAAAATACACATTTGTGTGTGGTGTGTATTTCAGATTTAGAGCTTGTATCATCTTCCTGAGAATTTATAACAACAAAAAGTGATTCTTTGATTTCTACAGTAACACTATTNACAGGTGTCTCCTATTTTATCTTATTTTGTTATATTTCTACCGCTCCCCTCGCTGGAAGCGTCGGACCTCCCGCCACCCGCTCCCGTCTCAAACACGGAGGTCTCCCTCTCAGCTGAGCACCCACGGTGCACGCCTGGCCTGTTAAATAGCCTGTAACCATGACAACTGTGTGACACAAACTCAGTGCTTTAGTGATTAGATAGTGTCGGGCTCAGTCGGGTTCGGACAGAAATATGCGGCCCATGCCGCACTCTAATGGAAATGCATGTGACATTTTTTTTTTTTTTTTTTTTTTTTAACAATCTAGGAACCATTTGCAGGAACCGTTACGCCAAATGTGATGGAACCGGTTCCGGAACCGGAACTTTGGACCCAGTTCCAAAAAAGAACCGGATCCGGATCCCAACCCTATCTCAAACACAGATGTAAAGTAAGATAGAACCAAACGTCTGTTAATTATCATAAAAACATTTTCTTTACATTCCTAACAAACCGCAAACATAAAACACATCACCTTCTCTGTACTTGATCATTGTTGTTAGGGGTGGGCAATATATCAAATATACTCGATGTATTGCAGCTTGTCACTTGTGGGATGTATAAAATGACCATATTGGGAACATCAGGCTTAAATTGTTAAATCATTTTTTAGCCATAGACATGAGACTAGATTTTGCATTTTGGTGTTTTTGTCTCCTATAGCACTCTCCCTCTCACAGACAAACACACACAAAGAAAGACTCACAAACTTGATATGTCACGCACACTCCTCCAACCATCCAGATTAATTTTCTTATCTGCAGGGCTCCAGACCACTGCGACTTGCAAATATTATTACTACATGGACTAGAAAGCTTTTAGTTTATTTCCAGCTTACAGTTAATAAATCATAACGTTTAATAGAGCCACGTTAACAGTTTGACTTAACAAGATTAGCAATAGCTTGAGCAGAGGAAGTTTGTGACTTTGTGTTTGCAGGGCTCCAGACTGCAACTATGTAGTTGCAATTTGTGACCATGGAGCACCAGCGCGACTTGCAAATATCATGAATATATGAACAGGAGAGCTGGTATTGTGTCTCCAGCTCACAGTGAATAAATCCTCTTGTTAAAAGGTGCAGCAGCTACAGTTAAACGTTGTGCTAACTGCTAACGGCTAACTGTCGACCAGAAGTGTCAAGTTCACAGCAAAAACATCAAAAGCAGTGGCTGCACTTTGATTTATTTAGTTTTACCAATACTTGATCCAGCTTTATTATAACTAGTACTTTATTTTACTTTATTATGACAGTAGCTACTTTGTGTAACTTCATTGTAACTGTAGTTCATTTAATGATTTTGTATTTCAGTAGTCTACAGTACTTTAGAGGAGATTTTAAGAATTTCGATATATATTGTGTATCACCATTTAGCCTAAAACTATTGTGATTTCATTTTTAAGCCATGTCGCCCATCCCAAACTGTTGTTGAGAAACACCTTCAACACAGAGTTTTGTCACAGCAAGTGGAAAAGATGCATTATCCATCTATAGGTTGAATGCCTACTACATTATAAAAAAGAGTATATTATGTAAAAGTAAGTAAAATCAAGCTTAATTTATATGCAAATATTGAATGTAAGATGTGTAAAAAAAATAAGGGACATTTACCGTAGTACAGTATACCTGATAAAAGTTTTTTGCAGTCATTAGGTGTGTCACACACCTAATGACTGTTTATCTGCACTTGTTTTTGTGTGAAAGACATGCAGTTAGCTCATTAGATAGGCTACATATATTTAAACCAAACAGGGCAACGTTTTATGAGAGGAGTACATCTTGTTGACATAAGACAGTCGTAACTACGTCATAAATAGTGACAGAATTGAAACTTTATGACTGTTGTCATTCACTTGATGAAGTCACATGTGATACAGAATTGTTCTACACGTCTTGGTCATGACAACTTGCATCAGCCAGGGGCACATAGCCTTTAATAAACATGTCATGGTAGGCTTTATATACTACTCCACATACCGCCGACAGAATGTGGAGTAGTTAGACCAGCTATGATACTAAAAAACCTCTTAAATCTTAAAGTCATGATTACATAGTAAGCAGTTTTATCCTGCTCAAATATAAGGCAAACATATGAACATCACTCCTAGCACAGACAGTTCAAAGGAGCTCAGTGATCTATGCGCTTGTGGTTGCCCTACAACTGTTTGTTATGCTTAAATAAAAGACATGTAATTATAGGGCAAATTAAAACTAACTCATATAGGATAGAAAGGTCCTGTCTTACTTATGGTCACACCCATAGCAGTGATGTCACAGCTGGTGCTTTTCATCAGTTGTTTAAAGCTACAGATGGTAAGATATATGAAAATAGCTTTGTGTCAGCAACAACCCATCAGGAGTCTGTATCGTAACTGTCAGTCATGTCAGTCACTCCATGAACTGTCAGACTAGGCAGCGCTGATCAAACATGAATCAAGATTCTATTTCTGCAGTGTCTATTTGTCACCTCAAATGATTTCATAAACATATTTCAGTGCACCGTTTAGCTGTACATTTAGAAAGTTCTATACCTGGTCTCACTCTGAAGACTTTGAAAATTGGTTCTTGATCAGTGACTTCCAGCGTCAGACACCTACAAAAAAAAAAACATACTTTCACATCAGCATGATACGCAAACGATAGCTGTTATTGTTTAAGGGCACCTGGCTGCGTCAGGAGGAAATGCGGCAGGACAACAACAAAAGTTAAGGCGGCGGAAGTCCAAGTAGGGCAGGTGGGAGGGGTGGTGGATGGGTCCAACAACCACTTGACTTTCACCTAGGAGGCTGGTGTTCGCTAAACCCTGTTCTTTTTTCCTAAATCCTACTATGTGCTTTTGTTGCCTAAACCTAACCACATGTGTGTGTTGGCTGAACGTTATCTCGCAAGTTTGTTGTTGAAGGAAAAAAAAAAAGTCAAGTCGCGGTGTTGTACCAACATAGTGCATTTATTTTGAAACTGTATGCAAACATTTCCTGTGAAAACACAAATGTATTTTGAAAACAGACAATGCATGAAACAGGCTGACGTTGACATGGTGTCCCAGAACATCAACAACCAACACAACTGGGGTACCTTGCACATCATATCTCGACATGGAAAGTTCATGACCAAGCATCAATATGTGATGAGGTCGGAGTGAGAATGTGTTGGAAAGCTGGTCTGACTGGTGGGCAGTGTTTTGTAAGAAAGCATGCATAGAAAACATTCAGTGTTCAACCAGGTGTTATTTTTCTTACATCCTAATCAGCAATAATGGAATAATATAACCCCTCATACATATTCATCTCCAAATCACCAAGAGGCAGCTTTACCTGTGTTTATATTTTTGGCATGGCGTATTTTTGAATTTCGCAAATTTTAGACTTCTGTTTATCTATATTTATAGACTTACACTTTTATTGGTATTCTTTATGTTTGCAGCTTTTATATTTGCACACTTTCCTGCTCTTTACTGCAAACTGCTGCACAACAGTCTTATTGTATCTTACACTACAAGTCCTCTTATTATGACAAAATTCTGAACACAGAACTTTTTAAATCATGGGATATTATTTCATTATCATCTTAACCCTTTGAACTCTGCCATGGAAACAGTGGACCAGTGCATATGTTGGTATTTTTGCTTCTTGTGATGTCATTTCTTGGAGTATTTTCAAATCCTTCATTTCCCTAAAATCTGTACAACCTAAGCTAAAAGGTTATGCAAGTCAATTAACCATAATAATTGTAAAAAGTGTTGAAATTATGTCATAATTTAAAAAAATACAAAGATCAGGCGTTTTTTCATCAAATTTGAAAAAATAAACACAAAACATTTTGAATCAAAAGATTTCTAAATGTAGAAACATGATCAAAATATTTCTTAAAGCCCCACATGTTATTTGAACTGTGGACATGTTTTTTTTAGTTTTTGAGATGTGTTTATTTTTTATGAGCAAAGTGCAAAGCTATTTTACTAGTTTCATCTGCAGTAGAAATATTTTTCCAGTGCCTACACTGATATTTTTTGGTATTTCATATCCCTAAAATCTGTACAACCTAAAAGCTTAAGGGTTTTGTAAGTCAATATACCATAATAATTAATGAAACACTAAAGTAGTGTCATAGATATAAAAAAAAAATGAATACACAACAGACACTAGTCCATACCCATTGGTAGCTTTGTCACCTTCTACCTATGCCAATCCTCAATGCCTATGTGCAGTTTCACATAGATTGACCACGTCAGTGAGTAGAAAAACGTGGGACAGACAGAATGACTGACAGACTGACAGAATGATACACTGACAGTTTCCATGATTATGTACAGCATACCATACCATGACTTAGTCATACCAAAAATTTGAAAAAAACAACATTAGGCCACAGGGAGAGCCACAGCGATTGGTCTGTTCCACGTTTTTCTCCTCACTGACTTGGTCAATCCATGTGAAATTTGGCACAGTGGTAGAGGGTAATTAGAGGATGTGAATGAAGCAATATTACATTAATTGTCCAAAGGGGGGCGCTATAGCAACCGATTGAAATTGCAAACTTTGAATGGGCATATTTCATGCCCCGTATGTCGTAGAGACATGAAACTTTGCACAGAGATGCCTCTCCTCATGAGGAACACATTTGCCTCAAGAACCCATAATTTCCGGTATATAGACTTTCCGCCACTTTGAATTTTTTGAAAAACACTTAAAATCGATCTCTTCCTAGGAAGTTTGACCGATCTGCATGAAACTCGGTGAACATAATCTAGGGACCAATATCTAAAGTTCCCTCTTGGCAAAAGTTGGAAAACTTACTAAAACTTATCTAATTTCTTATCTAGGCCTAACCGCCATATCGATTTTCACTAACAGGACGCCTCAAGGTGACTGGAGAAATTTGACTCTAATTGGCAACTGGGTGGCGCTATAACAACAGAAATCATCAAATTCACAAAAACTCTGTCTGAATACATTGCTCTTCTTAATGGGTTCAGTTGACTATTTAATCTGCAATTTCCTATGACCTGTATCCCAAACACACACCATGTGAAACTGTACGTGGTTAACTGTGCACTAAATGGGTATGGACTAGTAGTAAGATTACTTTCAACCCACTTCTGATTTTATTGTATTTTGGACTGCTTGTAGCATAACGTAATGATGTAATTGCAAGCAGAAAATGTGATGGCATGAAAGTTTATCTTGCAAAAAGAATGTATGCTTTAGCTCTTACAGTTTTTATTTTAGATTGATCTTATACAGGATCATGAAAACAAGGTCCTGTTTTGGTGGGTTAATTTATGAAATTTTTACCCCTTTGTTGAGTATTTGCCTTAACAAACAACACAAACCCTGGGCAGTGATGATCCCATGCATACATATATGTGGTTGTGGTGTAAGCATGCCATATAGCTGAGGCTGTAGAATGCAGATGAGGGTGGGAGGAGAGCTTCTGTGTGTGTCTGTAGGAAACAGAGTCATCAAACAAGTAGAAGGCAGGGTGCTGAGAGCTGAGTAATGCCTTTACTCACCAGAATGAGCCAAGATGAGCATGTGTGTTCCATTGCCAATATATCAGTAAATGTGCTCATGTTGGTTTGCAGTTGAAGGCATAAAATTGTCAGACCCTTTTTACCCTCATGTGTTGTAAGTCCTGTTAATAGCACACAGATCCACACAAGCTGTTTTGGCCTCACCCTGTTCTTCCCAGAGGATGCTGGCGATGGCAATGAGGAGGTGTCACTTGCGTATCATTTACATGTTTAGTTTGAATTTGAATTTGTGAATTTGTCCCCTTTTAGCTTGTTTTAACTTGTTTTCAGAGTGTTGTTGTGTTTTGGAGATCAAAGATATCCTCACATCTGTTGGAACCACCACCCCCCACCCTCACTCCAACCCCTGGTTGCCCCCAGCATGCCCCCTGCTACCCCACAGAACTCATCAGTTCAACCGAGCCCACCACTGCTCTGGGGCAGGAGTAAAGGGTCCCTGAGGAGGACCGGGCTCTGCTCATCCACCCAGCTTAGGAGGGCAGGGATTGGGTTTAGGCGACAGGTGCCAGAGGGACCAGCCAGTCCCTTCACAACAACACACACACACACACACACAGAAATACATACACACTGAATCTGGCCATGCCTTAATCCCCAGCCAGCTGTTGCAGTTGCTAGCCCAATCAGTCTAAAGTGTCGAGTGCTGAGGGAGCTTGTACATGTGTGTGTGTGTTGATGTGTGTGTGTGGGTCAGGTAGCTGCCACGCATGCCAGTCATCCTAGCAGTCCTGAGCGCCTGGAACAAGACCCCTGTCCACTTGATGATGGCCCGGGCGCCCAGCCTGATAGATTCATAACACATGTTCCCCTGGCACTGTCAGCACGCGCACGCACACACACACACACACACACACACACACACACACACACACACATATAATAGACCCTCATTCATTATCTTCCCCCTCGCTCAGATTGCCCCAATCCTATCACCGTCCACCCCAAAGGCCAGAAGAGGTGAGATGGGGCACTCCTCTGTCCTCATACCCTCCCACTTTGCGTTTGGGCTGGCCCATCCCTGTGTGACCCCATGGACATGAGCTAATCCATCAGGAGCCCGAGGCGGGGGTGTTTTGGTAAGGGTTATGGAGGGCGCTGTGTCTGCTGTCAGGGTGTATCGCTGCCAGTTCATGGTTCATGTCATTGTTGGGGTTTCTCAACATCTAGCAGATTATTGCTGGATGGCACAGAGGTTATCCCCAAACTCACACAGCCAGAAGCAACACATTGTAAATTCCCAGGCCTGTGTGATACATGCAGGCAGTTTCCTTCATTATCTTCATCTCTGATAGGATTTATGGCAGGAGATTTTTCAGCAACATTAGTTTCATTCTACAATTGCCCCTCTACATAGTCGTTTTCACTCAAACAGTTTGCTTTCCCTCCTTTAAAGCTGATATATTTTGGAGAAAACTACAAGTAAAAGTAAAGTATGACCGTGAAGGACATCGTTGTCTCCAGTCTTATAAAAACAATGACACGATGTATCCACTTAACAGTTTATTCGGTTGCACTGTAAACAAGGGCCTTCAAAGCCACAGCTTTCCTAAATGTCAGCTGATTTCTATTCTACTTTATTGATAGATTTTAGAATTTTAGTGGGTAAAACTTGTTTGTTTGGGGAAAACCACTAAAGCTCAATATTATTATGTTACCTCAGTGATTTCAGTTTCTTTTGTGTTTAAATTGTGAATATTTACAATGAATTTGCATTCAGTTAAATTGGTACAAACCAGGGAGGTTCTTGGACAAGACTACTAGTTTATAGCCAAGGCTCAGAGCAAAATCTAATTAAAATGACGTGTATTCCACTTTGTGCATCATACGTATAAGGTACTTATAGTATACACTAACACACAGCGAGTGGGAGGACAGGGGTCAATTTCATGTCATTATTGTTCCTCTGGTTTGTTATTTTAATCATGTGCTGGAACCAGAGGTTGCTAAAACAACTAAAACTGAAATATTTAATATCTTTTGCACAGAAGATATTATTCTTGTGTGATTGTGATTCTTGCAGATTGCCACAAGAAGCTGATAACCCACCCAAACTAATTTTATCAGCTGGGCTCTTAGGGGACTCTTTGAATGTAATTTAAACATTGTTTTGGAGGCTTTTTCTTCGTGACAAGAACACAGTCTCTTTCTTGTATGTACACATCATGGCTGTAATAGCTTTCTAATGTGGGTGTCGGTAAAGCAAATGCAAGTCTTATGATGACCCATATAATGCATTAATTTCATACATGCTCACAAGATGAAAAGCTGTAGCACTTGAAACTATTTACACAGATCATATCCAAACTGAGTGCAGTATTAAGCTGGAAGGTGAAGACATTGTTTGTTCAGGATATGAAAGTGTAGAAGACGTGAGCTGTTAGAGGTTAATCTGTTTTAATTCTCCGGAAAAGCTAACTGCCAGTTGGATGGCCCTTTCTGTTTGGGTGTCAGTGGAAAGCAAATGCAAGTCTTATGAGGATGATTCACATAATAGGATAATTTCATAATGTCATTACTTCATTATATGATCACAAGATGAAACTCTGAGCTACATCACCAGTTCATATGGACCATTTCCACACATCATGCTGTGTATGAATATGATATCTGTTAAAAGCCACATCAATAGGATATGTTAATATGATCCACTCTGCAGTCACAGTCTATGCATTATCCAGACCCTTTTTTCTGTCGATACCACAGCTAGTGATGCTCCCCTGATAGTGTTTGCTGTAAAAGAGCATAGGAAGCTCATATCAATGTTGGAAAGAAAAAAGAAGGGGAAAAAACATATACTCAAATGAAGTTGTTCAAATTTCACATTGACTTTATCTGGATGCAGGGGGGAGGGAATGGTAGTGACTTAACTAGCCCCCGCCAGAAACAGAAGAAGATCCAGTATCAGTGCTTTTAGCCCATATGGCCAGTTTCCATATAATCAATGCAGGTTGACAATCAGAAGCAATTAGCGAGAATATTTGGAAAGTTGAGTACAATGTGTTTCTCCTAGGAGTTAATTTTTGTCTGGGTAGAAAAGCCTCTGAAAATACAATGTCAGCTACCACAAGGGAGTAAAACAAACGTGGTCATGGCTTACTAAGGTATGTTCACTCAGGTTGGTTTCTTTTAGAAACTGAGGAGACAAATTATATCCTCACTTTTTCATATCAGCAGTGGAGAACATCATCTGGTTTACTGGTCTAACCCCTAGGTTGAGTCTTCTTATTGTGTTAAAAGCAAACAACATGAACTCAAGAATGTGTTCAAGAAGTCCATGAAATGTGGTGGCAAATAACTAAATTACATTTGGGTTTGGGTCATTTAATCGATAACTAAAACCTTTTCACTCCCTATTAAAAAATGTTGAATGAATGAATGTTGATATTGCCAGCAGTAATCTAGCTGCATGTTTGCAGTCTCTGATAAAAGCCTGCAATGTAAAATTATTCCTGACAAGAATATGCCAACATCTGGCTTAATGTAATAGGAAAGGTTACAATCAGCATTCACTCCCGGGTCTAATGACTGCAGAAGTCATGGGTATTTATTGGCTCCCACTCTGATCGACTCCAGCTCTGATCGGCATTGATAGGAACACAACACCCAGGGGAACGCGCAAATTTTAGCTCCTTTACCAGTTAGATGCAATGAAGTGCCACGACAAAATACTGTCCATCTGTGCCCAAGCAGTACTCAAACATCGTTCCAAACCAGTCCGCACCAAGTTTGAAAGAGAGACTGAATAAGTAATATATTTTAAAAGAAGTAACCACCGTAAAGGTTTTCACAGACCTCCTTGCTGCTTTCTACTGTTGACTAACCTGGTTTTCAGGTTTTTTGACAAAAAACATAACACACACAAAAATAAAACACCCACAGAAAGGTATATCATCTGCTGCAGAGCCGTGTACGCAGAACTGATCGACTGACTGAAAAGAGTCTATAGCCTTTTTATGGGTTTACCCATGTTTAAAAAAAAACCTGCATACATGTGCTAATTTTGGTGGAAAATGATATAAGAGATTTGATGTTGCACAAAGCTCATAGTCCATTTCCATTGTATTGTTCAGTGTTTAATCCATACTGTGTGTAAAGTAATCGGGTACACCCTGGATAGATCGCCAGACTATCACAGAGCTGACACATAGAGACAGACAACCATTCACGTTCACATTCACACCTACGGAAAATCAGGAGTCTCCACCTACCTGCAACCTAACCTGCATGTCTCTGGACTGTGGGAAGAAGCTGGAGAACATGCAAACCCAAACATCACCTACAAACTAATCATGTCATGGTAATACCCCAATATAGCTTACTGTACAATGATATAACAATCTCAAAAGGGACATTGTGCACACTAATCATTCTACATTTTTCTGATAATATTTATGTAGTATGAACTTTCAACCTCATCCAATGGCCTTTATCAAGAAATGGACTTTGCTTATTCAGATGCAGTTGAAAATGGAAGAAGTCAGTAAGTGGACCTTGAGCTAAAATTATGTTTGATGTTTATGTGGAAGTTTGATGAGGTATTAAATCGGGGAATGGACCCTAGCAGGATGTGGCTTTGATAGATACCTTGTGGCGTCAATGCTTGATGACATCTCCAATTGAGAACTTGTATTTTACAGTCGGACACACTCTCTGCATGCCTGTGTAGCCTATAAAGCCCACTGTGGTTATTGGACTGTACAGACAAGGGTTAGGGTTGTGTTTTGATGTGCGCATCTGTGTGTGCATGTATGTGTGCATGTGAGCATGTGGGTGTTTTTGTGTGTGTGTGTGTGTGTGTGTGTGTGTGTGTGTGTCTGTCTGTCTGTCTGTCTGTCTGTGTGTGTCTGTATCTGTGTCTGTGTCTGTGTGCGAACTGGAGAGCCCCTGAGTGCTCTTTGTGCTAATAAAACAGCAGCTCTGTGGGACACTGGACACCCTGGATCAAACTCCATCACATTACTGAAATATTACACTTCCCTGAGACAAGGGTCTACACCCAGTGGATGTGTCTGTATGTCAAAGATGTGTGTGTCAGTGCATACATTAATGTGTGTGTGTAAGTGTGTCTTCATAGGCACATGGAGATGTGTGATGAGTGCGGCTGTGAATAGTCCTATGTGTGTTTACCCATGGTGTTGTCACTGACTTGACAATCCCTTCACAATACACTGTCTGTGTCTGCTCTCTAAGTGCTGGCGTTCTCATCGATCCCCATTCTGTAGGGAGGATATTGGAACATGTGAAGCCTTGATGTCTCTTTGCCACACAGCACACCCAGAGACAACTAAATATAAGTGTAGATCCACAGTCAGTAAAGGAAGGGAAATTAAAACCGGTATCTTATGGTTTTGATAATTTGCATCTGTTATATACATAATTTGCATGTCTCTTAATCTTTACCTACTGTAGTGGGTTTATGAACGTGACCAATATCAATTTGCTGAGCTTTAGTTTGACATTATTTGGAGTACCTATCCTTAACTCTCCTCTTGATTGTTTGATGATGTAGATGCATTCTTGTGTGAAATCTAATTATCATATCTAGTTTCCTTTGGACGATGTGTGAATTAGATTATATATATGTAAAAATACAAAAAAATAACCAGAGCACATTCAAAAAGGGCATACCTCACCCATGGCTGCACCCTCCCTTAATTTGCTATTTAATACTACTACTACTACTACTACTGCTACTACTATAATGATAATAATAATAATAATTACAATAACAATAACAATAACAATAACATTATGATTATTATTATTATTATTATTATTATTATTATTATTATTATCATTATTATTATTATTATTACTATTCTTTTTTTTTTATATATATATAAAAGTAATAAACTTGCATGTTCAGTGATCAGACAATCCTAGGATACAGGTGGAAACAATATGCACACCAGCACCTCCCTCACTTGGAATGGTATTTATAGAAGCACAAAGTGCTTTAAGAATGTGCCTACCTCACACATACTTCAGACCATGCATGATTTTGGACATGCGCCCAGTTCACAGTAATTAAGATTTATAAAAAAGAAACATGCATATGTATGCATTTATAAATCTGACCAAAATATAGGTATATGTATGAAATTACACACTTTTATGGAGTCCACCCCTGGTTCTGGATCAGCACTGTACTTGTCAACCTGGTCTCAATCCGAAGTCATCAAATACCGGCACTTGGGCACTGACTTCCAGTGTCACTGGGAGTCACTGACATGTCCTTTCACGTCTGCATGATACGTGGCCGGTTGCTGTTATTGTTTAATGGCACCCAATGGCGTCAGGGAGAAACGCAGGGGGACAGCAACATAAGTTAAGGGGGCAGAAGTCCGACTGGGGTGGGCAGGAGGGATGGTGGATGAGTCCAACAACCACTGACTTTCACCCGGGAGGACAGATTTCGCTTCCCATAAGATTGTAAAACCAAACCCTGTTCTTTTTTTCCTAAACCCAACCACATGCACATGTTGGCTATATGTAGCCATGTGTGTTTTTGTTGTTATGAAAAACACTTCAATTTGAGGTGTTGTACCGATATAGCAGTTTATTTAGAAAGATTTAACGAGACAACTCTGTCCCCCCATACACTGTATGCAAACTGTATGCTTGCATACAGTGTATTTTGAAAAACACAATGCATGTAACAGGCTGAAGTTGACACGGCGTCTCAGAACGCTAACAATCAATGCACCAAGGGTACCTTGCATGTCATATCTTGCCATGGAAATACCATGACCAAATGGCGATTTGTGACGAAGTCTGAGTGAGAATGTGTTGTACTTGTTCCTTGGTCCATGGCACAGCTACTCACCAAATGTCAATCTTAAAGATCATGGTAACCAATAAACATGCAGAACATGGAAATGGAACCAAATACATCTTTTTCCAATAAAAGTCTCCATCATTGATGCTATTTGTCACAACAGTCTGATAAGTTTAAATGACTCAATGTAAATGTAAAGCAAATTTAGCTTAGTGTTGACTGAGTTCACAAATGAAAGTGCACAAAGGCCAGTGTAAACAGCAGAGATATTCCCTCTAAAAATTTACTGTATTAAATGGTAAAGCTGACCAGCACTAACTTCAGCTCTATTGCACTTTTGTTGTATTTATTTATTTTTTCATTTTTTTAAAACTACCTTTCAAAAAAAAAAGTAGTCTAAAAGGTGGTCTTTGCACAAGCACACTGATGATGAGCATTAAAACTAAGATGTAACTTTGTGTGGGTCCGCATGTACTGTATTATCAGCGAGAAGGGAGTAGGAGCAGGGGAGTTTATGGAAGTACAGAGATTTAAGGCTCCTCTCCCAGTGCCTCCTTTCAGGGTCAGGACTTCAACCCTTTGATCTTTCATTAGGGGGCAACCAAAACACATAAGCTACTTCAACCAGCACTATATCACCAAAACAGAGAGAGAGTATGGCATCCTTAAAACTTTAATGGACTGATGGGATGAATCAGCATCAAAATAAATGAAAAACTGAAATGTGTTGCAGCCCTGCGATAGTCTGGCGACCTGTTCAGGGTGTACCCTGCCTCTCGCCCAATGTCAGCTGGGATAGGCCCCAACACCCCCCCCTCAAGAGGATGAAGCGGTTAGAAGATGGATGGATGGATGGATGGATGAAATGTGTTGCATTAAAATGATCAGATATTAGATATTGACTACAATATCTAATGACAATTCTATTCTATTGACAATTTCTATTTGTCAAGCCCCTGTGCAAGCACAGAGCAGAAAACGGCAGCAGAGAGCCAAAAACAAAGATTATCACTCCTCGCTAGAGGCCAAGGGCAACGAGCTGTTGTTTTGAATCATTAATGATCCAGATTTGTGTCTCAATCCCAGCCATGCAGATGAGGTCAGGCCCTGAACTGCCATCACAACACACAGGACACAACCAAATTACACTGATCCTGTGGCAGGTACTTACCATAAAGAAGGATTGAATGGAACTTTTATGAATCTCAGTGAAATCTGCACATAGTGATTGTCTCACTGAAACAACCATCTGTTAACAGTGTGCAAGTGAGA
Organism: Epinephelus moara; assembly: GCF_006386435.1. NCBI lineage: Eukaryota > Metazoa > Chordata > Actinopteri > Perciformes > Serranidae > Epinephelus > Epinephelus moara. Next base: position 42,554,016 of record NC_065507.1, on the reverse strand, counting down.
GAGAATATGGGAATATAATTTAAAAATACTAGTTCATGATGAGATACTAAAAACAATGATTAAACCAAGATGTATGTAAAACACAGTTTTGTGCAGTTGCTATATGAAGAACATCCCATTCCTCTTAATTGAAATTTGATTTATTTCCCCAAATGACATTGCGGTTTTGGTTCAAACACTACTTATAAATCTTCTCCAAAATTTTAACTTGAAAGTAAAACTACTTAAACAATGACTTAAGTTTTTCATTGCCTCCATCCCAACACATTACAAAGACAGCATTCAAACATTAATCAATTAACATTTGATTTAAATGTATCAAATTTGTGTATTTAGCTTCTGCAAGCCTCCCTACTATATTGTAGCTGCAGTGTCCATAACCTGATATAGAACATGGTGAAGTCTGCCTTTGCTGTTAAACATAAATCACATTGATATGTTTGTGTCAAACTTAATTTTACTTTGTTTTAGCTTCTTAAGAACTAATCATTTTGACTTTTTGGAGTTTATGTGTCATTGTTAACAGGACGGGTATGTCTCTTGTATAGCTCGGTTTGGTCCAAATATTTAAGAAAAAAATAGCCTATGGTGAATGCAGACCAAACAGATTAAACTATGATGGCACTGTTGGAGCAATGCTGCACTGTACATTAATCATAGGCCATGATATGATTCATCATAGGTAATAAGTATTAAAGGGATAGTGCACCCAAAAATGAAAATGCAGCCACTATCTACTCACCCATATGCCGAGGGAGGCTCTGGTGAAGTTTTAGAGTCCTCACAACACTTACGGAAATCCGAGGGAGAAGTGGGTAGCAGCTACAACTGCACACCTAATGGCTGACGGCGACCCAGATTAAAACGTCCAAGAACACAGAATTGAAACCATAAAATATCTCCATACTGCTTGTCCGTGGTGATCCAAGTGTCCTGAAGCCCCGACATAAAAACATAAAACGTCATTTGAACTCACATGCTACATGCTTCATTGTAGCATGTAGCTCTAATTGCCTCTGTGTACACTGCACTGATGTGTGTGCACTTGCGCGCGAGACCAGCGAAAGCACGTGAACACACATCAATCAATCAATCAATTTTATTTATAAAGCCCAATATCACAAATCACAATTTGCCTCACAGGGCTTTACAGCATACAACATCCCTCTGTCCTTATGACCCTCGCAGCGGATAAGGAAAAACTCCCCAAAAAAACCCCTTTAACGGGGAAAAAAAACGGTAGAAACCTCAGGAAGAGCAACTGAGGAGGGATCCCTCTTCCAGGACGGCACTATCCCTTTAAGTTGTTCTTGGCTTTTATGTTAATGGTTTGTAGACTGATGACAGAACACAAGTTCCTCCATCATTAACGAAATAGTTATAAGCAAACATAAACATAAGCTAATGTCACTCTATTGTGACATGGTCCCATCAGTAGTGTAGTGACAATTTTTGAGAAACAGACTTACTGTCTCTTATAAAGCGAGGAAGTTACTGTACATGTAAGTGACAGCATCATCAGCATCAATATTAACTGCAGCTTGACTTTTGAGTTTTTAGCTGACGACAGAAAGTTTGCTGTGGTAAATAAGATCTGATAGCAACTCAAACTGAAATTTTAATAACTTACTTGAAAGTTTGTGGTCATGGTTAAAAGAAATCAGCATTTTAATGTTGGTAGGAGGCAGGATGCATACTGGTGTCTGGTGTCAAAGTTAGAGGCTTTACAGCGGTACAACAATGTCACGTTACTTTTGCCTTCGCTACTTAGAGACAAACACTAATTTGTCTCAAAACCGCAAGAAGCCACTTCTGATGGCTCTGAAAGGTGCAATGTGTAAGATTTAGGAGGAATTAGTGGTGTCTAGAGGTGAATTGCAGATTGCAACCAGCTAAGGCTTCTCCTGGCTAGAATTCCTGCAGTGTTCAGGAGTTTATTATCTGGGGCTGAATTATCTGCAGAGGTCTCTTCCTCTCCAAAACAAATGGACCAGGTGAGTAAAACTGCTAAACAGTCTAAGCAGCTGTTGTGTGCTCACCCTTTTTTTTCTCCTAAGTCAATGTGTGTTCACCTTTTTCTGATCCTGATGTTCAGGAGGTTTTTACCATGAGCTGAATTATCTGTAGAGGTCTCTTCCTTTCCAAAACAAACAGATCTAATGATTTAAACTGGTAAAAACAACAAGCAGTTTTATGTTACAAATCCATATATTTCCATCACAGTTTGGCATGTTGCTGCAGGCAGCTACTCCAACACATGCTAATGTGTGGTCGCTTTCTTTCTCCAATAACATAAGATCCAGATATTCAGGAGGTTTTCACCAGAAGCTCAATTATCCACAGAAGTCTCTTCCTCTCCAAATCAAACGGCCCAGATAATTTAAACCAGTAAAAAGACAGAATAAAGCAGTTTCACATTACAAATCAGTGTAACTCCCGCGCTGCTCATTGCAGGTGGGCTTCTCACTGTGGTGGCTGATGCGAAAATGCAGAAACATATAAACGTGGAAATGTGAATGTCCTCAGAGCCAGTGTTTGGTTTGTCCATTCTGGGCTACTGTAGAAATGTAATGGCGCAACATGGTGATCTCTGTAGACGAGGACCAGCTCCCTATGTAGATTTAACAGCTCATTCTAAGGTAAAGAGAACAACAATGTTATTTTCAGGCCATACACTAAAGAAAACATACTTATTACATTATGTTCTATTTCTATAAGACATCACACACTGGACCTTTAGAGTAAGTGGAAGTACCAGTGATACAGTATATACCTAAACCCAGCATTTAAACTTTGTTCATACAAAAAGCTTGGTAAGAAACACTGATTATACAGCATATATGTTCAAGTACATCTCTGGTTATAAACCGAGACAGGCAGGAAGAATGATCTTCTGCCATTTAAAATGTACTAGCAGTAAGGCTACCTTTGTTTTGGAGAAATGTGTACAAATACAAGAACATATTTATTGTTTAACTGAACTGCATTCACAGTTTTGCCCACTGTGTAAAAAGTGCTACTACCACACTCAGAGGCAAAAAATCCAAACTCTAAAGGTCTAATTGATTATGCCGTCGAAAATTAAACTTGTGTTTAGTTTTTGCGTCGAAGTTCAGGGACATTTTGGAGGTTAGGCGGGTTAAGAATCTTAGCAGGCCAGCTAAAGCCTTTTGGAACTGGTCCTTATTAATCTCTCCCTCACCCCCACCAAGACATTAGCACCAGGTTTAGGCCGATTTACCTCGCCTGATAACGTCCCCACCAGATCTGTCAAATCACACACAACATGCATACACAAAGACACACACTCACAGAAAACCATTTTTTCATCTACATGGACATAGGCAGAGATTCGGATAGAGAGCTTCCATCTGTTTTTTTTTCCTTCTAAGTACTTCCTATCTACTTTAGTAAAATGCAGTTACTGATAGGCAGCTGTTTTCCTCCTTCCTTCCCTCTTTGCTTTCTTACTTCTTTTTATACTCCTTTTTCTCAGATTTTCTCCTTCCTTTTTTCTGTAAACCAATCCTTCCTCCCTCCCTCTTTGTTTCCATTTGCTTTTTGTAAAAATGTATAGTCCTGTCAGTTGTTTTTTTTCTTGACTCCCTTCTTTATTCATTTTCTCCTTTGGATGAATCCATTTTCATTCCTCTATAACCCTGTCCTTTCTTTTTTTCACCTGTCTATCAAACATCCTTCCCTTTTTCCTTCTATTTCATTTCCTGCTTTCTTTCAAATGCTGCTTCCCTTATTTTTTCCTCCTATGACCTCTACTTCCTTAAACCATGAACTAACCTTCCACTGTCCCGCTATCTCTCTTCATTTTATTTCTGGGAATCAGATGCACTTATCTGTCTCTCTATCACCCATCTGTCAGAGGTGGAAAGACAGAAGAAAGAGGAGTACATGCAGGTTTTACATACTTTTTACAACTTGTATGTAACTTCTTGGATAACCTCACACAACCACACATTGGAACCCAACTACAAATAGAATAGAATAGAATAGAATAGAATGAACTTTATTCATCCCTGAAGGGAAATTCAACTGTCCAGCAGCTCATAAAAGACAAAAAACAACAACCACACTTCCCCTCATCAACAACAACACAGTGGTATTAAAATAGACATAAAATAAAATAAATTAAAATAAGTGCACAAATAAAAATTAAAAATCTAATTAAAATTAAATTAAAATAAATTGCCCATTCCACAGTCCAGTCTAGTTGTGGCTAATGTGATGTGTGTGAGTGTGTGTGTGACTGGATTCAGGAGGTGTTAAACAGTCTTATTGCAGTTGGGACGAAGGATCTCCTGAAACGCTCCGTTCTGCAATGCAGTAAGATGAGCCGACTGCTGCTGCTGCTCCTCTGTCTCTCCAGGAGACTGTGGAGACGGTGTTTGCTATTGTCCATTATAGCTTTCAGTTTGTCCAATGTGACCCTCTCCACCACAGTTCTTAGTGGGTCCAGTCTCCTGCCGAGCACTGAGCCAGCTTTTTTAACCAGCTTTTCCAATCGCTTGGTGTTTTTGTACATCAAGCTGCCTCCCCAGCAAACTGCAGTGTAGAAGAGTGCACTGGTCACCACCGTGTGATAGAACATGGTCAACATCTCCACACACACACATCAAAGGACCTCCGTGTCCTCAGGAAGAACAGGCGGCTCTGCCCCCTCCTGTAGAGGGCGTCAGTGTTAGAGGACCAGTCCAGCTTTTCATCCCGGATATCTGTAGGTGTGCACCACCTCAGTGTCCTCCCCCTGTATGGAGACTGGTTGATGGGGTGACCTCTTCCTTCTGAAATCCACCACCATCTCCTTGGTTTTGGGTGTGTTCAGGTGGGGACAGCACTTACTGCATCAGTCCCTGAAGGCAGGTTGTTGCCATATCAGAATGTTTTAGATTGTTTCCCTGTTTTTGAAAAGTTTGCAGATAGTTTGTGTATACAAGTACACTGGTCACTAACTGCACTGTTGCTTCTCTGACTACTGTCTACATTCTCTACCAACTGTCCTTTCTATATATATATATATATATATATATATGTATATATATATATATATATATATATATGAGAGACACAGAGAGAGAGAGAGAGAGAGAGAGAGAGAAAGAGCAAAGCAACCCAGTAGCAAAGCAAGACAGAACCTAAAATAACTTCCAAACCATCTCAGTCTGGCCTCTCTGACTTTATCTCCAAAACATCTAAAATGAGCTGTCCCACCGATGTACTCATTCCTGATCCTATCCATCCTGGTCACCCCCAAATAGAACCTCAACATCTTCATCTCTGCTACCACCAGCTCTGCCTCCTGTCTTCCTCAGTGCCACTGTCTCCAAACCAAACAACATCACTGGTCTCACCACCATCTTGTACACCTTTCCTTTCAATCTTGATGGTACTCTTCTATCACACATCACACCTGACACTTTTCTCCAGCTGCTCCAACCTGCTTGCACACATTTCTTCACCTCTTTTCCACACTCTCCGTTGCTCTGGGATGTTGACCCTTAGTACTTAAAATCCTCCACCTTCTTTATTTCTACTCCCTGTAACCTCACCATCCTTCTCATCACACTGAATACACATGTATTCAGTCTTGCTACGACTAACCTTCATTCCTCTCCTTTCCAGGGAGTACCTCCACCTCTCTAGAGTTTACTCCATCTGCTCCCTGCTCTCACTACAGATCACAATGTCATCTGCAAACATCATAGTCCATGGAGATTCCTGTCTAAACTCATCTGTCAACCTGCCCATCACCATAGCAAACAAGAAGGGGCTCAGAGCTGATCCTTGATGCAGTCCCACTTCCACCTTAAACTCCTCTGTCACACCTGCAGCACACCTCACCACTGTCTGACAGCTCTCATACATGTCCTGCACCACTCTAACATACTTCTCTGCCACTCCAGACTTCCTCATACAATACCACATCTCCTCTCTCGGCACCATGTGATATGCTTTCTCTAGATCTACAAAGACACAATGCAGTTCCCTCAGACCTTCTCTGTTCTTCTCCATCAGCATCCTCAAAGCCAATACTGCCTCTGTAGTACTTTTTCTTGGCATGAAACCGTACTGCTGCTCACTTCTGCTCTTAGTCTAGCTCCCCCTACTCTTTCCCATAGCTTCATGGTATGGCTCATCAACTTTATCCCTCTGTAGTTACCACAACTCTGCATGTCTCCCTTCTTCTTAAAAATCGGCACCAGCACACTTCTCCTCCATTCCTCAGATATCCTCTCACTCTCTAAGACCTTGTTGAAAAACCTTGTCAAAAACTCTACTGCCACCTCTCCTTGACCCTTCAGTACCACCACAGATATTTCACCAGTACCAACTGCCTTTCCATTCTTCATCCTCTTCAATGCCCTCCTCACTTCATCCTTACTAATTTTTGCTACTTCATGCTCCACAATGGTCATCTCTTCTACTCTTTGTTCTCTCTCATTTTCCTCATTCATCAACTCTTCAAAGTACTCTTTCCATCTTCCCATCACACTTGTGGCACCTGTCAATGCATTCCCATCTCTTACCCTTAATCACCTTAACCTGCTGCATGTCCTTCCCATCTCTATCTCTCTGCCTCGCAAACCTGTATAAATCAGCCTCTCCCTCCTTACTGTCCAACTTATCATACAAGTCGTTGTACGCCCTTTGTTTGGCCTTTGCCACCTCTACCTTCACCTTACGCTGAATCTCCCTTTACTCCTGTCTACTCTCTTCAGTCCTCTCAGTGTCCCTCTTCTCGTTAGCTAACCTCTGTCTCTGTATACACTCCTGCACTTCCTCATTCCACCACCATGTCTCCTTATTTTCTTTTCCTTCCAGATGACACACCAAGTACTCTCCTACCTGTCTCCCTGATAACATTAGCTGTAGTTGTCCGGTCATTTGGGAGCATCTCCTGGCCACCCAGTACCTGTCTCAACTCCTCCCTGAAAACCACACAACCCTCTTCCTTTTTCAGCTTCCACCACTTCGTCCTCTGCTCTGCCTTTTTCCTCTTCATCTTCCTCACCACCAGAGTCATCCTACACACCACCATTCTATGCTTTCTGGCTACACTCTCACCTACCAGGACTTTGCAGTCACTGATCTCCTTGAGATTACATTGTCTACACAAGATGTAGTCCACCTGTGTGCTCCTACCTCCGCTCTTATAAGTCACCCTATGTACCTGCCTCTTCTGAAAAAAAGTATTCATTACAGCCATTTCTATCCTTTTTGCAAAGTCTACCACCATCTGTCCTTCTGTGTTCCTACCCTGGATACCAAACCTGCCCATCACTTCCTAATCACCTTTGTTCCCTGCCCCGACATGTCCATTGAAGTATGCACCAATCACCATTCTCTCACCTCCAGGGATATTCTGCATCACTTCATCTAACTCACTCCAGAATTTCTCTTTCTCTTCTAACTCACACTCACTCCTATCTGTGGGGCATAACCACCAACAACATTGAACATCACACCTTCAATTTCTAGCTTCAGACTCATCAGCTTATCTGACACTCTTTTCACCTCCAGAACATTCCTAACAAACTCAAGATTCAAGATAACTCCTACTCCATTTCTCTTTCCATCCACACCATGATAAAACAGCTTGAACCCTGCTCCAAAGCTTCTAGCCTTGCTATCTTTCCACCTGGTCTCCTGAACACAGTATATCCACCTTCCTCCTCTGCATCATGTCAGCCAACTCTCTAGCTTTCCCTGTCATAGTCCCAACATTCAAAGTCCCTACTTTTAGTTCTAGACTCTTGCCTTTCCTCTTCTCTCTCTGCCTATGGCCCCACCTTCCTCTCCTCTCCTTTTTCAACTAACAGTAGTCCAGTTTCCACCCTGTAGGTCAATAGCACCGGCGGTCGTTGTTAACCCGGGCCTCAACTGATCCAGTATGGAAGTCATATTCGTGATTTGCATGTTTGATTTGGCATAGGCTTTATGTCGGATGCCCTTCCTGACACAACCCTCTGCATTTATCCGGGCTTGGGACCTGCCCAATGAGAACACTGGCTTGTGCCCCGAGACCAACACCTGCCAAGGAAATATCCGTGCTAACTGTGGGCAGTGCCAGATGTGACATACACAGAAAGCTAGCTTGCTTCCTAATACTAGCTTGCTTGCCAATAAATACTGTGAAATACGATTATTGTTATCATTATTATTATTGGTACATTATTGTTGGTACATTTTCTTATGTTCCATGCCTGTCTTCCAGCTTACTGCCAGTCAGGCAGCATCTCTCATGTGGAGCAATTTATTTTTTTCAAGACCAATATCATACAATATTGCCTAGACACAGTAACAATCAGTTTCTCCTCCACACATACTTATTTGCTATTGGTGGAGCCTGCATCTCTGCCAGTCAAAGTTCACCAAAGTTGAACTCCACACAATGCAAAGATGCAAATTTGCTTTGTCGCCAGGTGCTGATGCTTTATTCGCTCCTCCACTTAACTGAATGGAAATGAATAGGTGGCAAATATTCAAATATTCCCCGATATTAATTGCCTAATGCCATATACATTATGTGTGTTGTGATTTGTCTGTTCTTTTTTCTTTGCTCTTTTTTTAAAGTCTTTATATAATAGATTTTTCCTCTTGCAATCCTTTTGTCATCCCCAGGTAAGATACAGTTTTTCAGCAAACCTGGTTTCTATTTTTTTGCATAAAGAGCAGTTGTTTTGGACAAAAGTGACAAAAGTCCACATTAACTTAATCCAGTCTTGAAATATTAGGTCTTCTTGCAGCCTGTTTTGTATTTTATTAAGCTGCAAGCATTAGCATCTGTGTTGGTCCTGATATGGCTCTTAATGGCTGACTTGTGGCATTTAGAAGTAGTCCACTTACTATGTTCCCATTAATAACATTGTTGTCAATTAGTGTAGCACTGTGTGTGGCTCCTCTACTTGGCGGTGTGATGGAGGGATATAGGCTCTACTGTACATTGAACTGATTTGTAATTGCATTGTGTCCAAGTGAGTTTAGCTAGTCGATATTGAAATCTCGGCAGACAAAGACCCTTTTCTTACTGTCTGTCATTACAAGATTCCCTTTTTCTATTTATACAGCTTATTAGCATATTTTTTGATTTCTCAAAGTCAATTTCTGATGCATTCCAAGATAATGTCTATAGCTAGTGACATGCTACCAACAGTTTTACTTTTATGGTTTTTACTGATGTATAAAGCAACTCCCCCACTTACTATTTCTGTGAATTTGTTGTCCAGTTGTCCTGACAATGTTTGATCTTTGAAAAGTTTGAATTAGGGGGGTTGTTTTGTTGGTGGCACTATGCTGTTATTTCAATATTTATGTGTAGGACCAAACAGACTTTTTGGAGAGGTAATGGAGAGATAATGTTAACATTAGCTAGCTGGCTAACCAGCCAAGCTAGCTAAATTAGCTAACTCTCAGGCTGAGCACTGCATACTGTCCAAATCTCACCAACACTTTACTGCTGTATTCGAATAAATCCAACTTTGAAATACACACAGTACGTTTCAGAGGACCTCAAACGACAGCTTAGTAGGTGTAGTGTGTTGCAGCTGCCTTAACCTTAGGCAGTGTAAAATAAAAACAAATGTAAAATAAAAGTGCCTAAACGTAACGTGAATAAAACTTTCATGCATTAAGTCATCCTTGAACATGATTTCTGTCACATTAGAAAGATTTTTATCAGCACTGGGAAATTGTTAAAAACTTGTACCAGTTGAGAGAGAGAGAGAGAGAGAGAGAGAGAGAGAGAGAGAGAGATATTTTAGACTCCCTTTCACACTTCTGCCCACCCCACCTCCCACATAGTGACACCCTGTGCGTTGGAGGGGTGAGTTAAGACCCCGTGGGTCTCCTGGATTATCCTCCATATAAGAGCCTTAACCCTGGCCAGCACTACAGGACTACTGTCTGCATCCAGATCAGCACACGTACACTCCCACTCATTCCCACTCACTCACACGCACACACACACACACACACACACACACACACACGCACACACACACACACACACACACACATTGCAATTATATGCTGACGTCAGAGGAAGGGGCATGGCAACAAACTAGCAGCTCAGTGATAAGAAAATTAAAGAAAGGTGCCTGCTTGTATGTGGCTTCTGTTCAAACTCAAATTGTAGAACATTAAATACATTGTAGATCAGTGATTGGAGTGATTTGGGGGATGTTCAGAAGTTAGTATATGTCAACATGGTACTCTTTGTATATTATTTCTCATGAGATAATAAGAATTCTTCTTAATGGGCATTTCATTGTTTTGTTTTTTTGCCTGATATATATCTGGAGTCAAACTGTTGAAACCTATAAATAGAGAACTGAAGGGAAACCAAAACTTAGACAAGCGAATGCTGTAAAGGTTTTTAGACAGCAGAGATTACAACTAGAAAGTTGGAAATATGTGTTTTGAGGAGTTTTATGGATATGGACAAAACCAAGTTACTAAGGTGTAAGTACCTGTGCTGCCATGCATGTTGTTTTTTATTGTAGCTGTAGTTTTTCTTCTCACTATCATTTAACTTTGTTAAAATAACAAATATTTTTATTTTTCCTAGCTGCTGCTCTAGTTGATACTGATTTGTCTTAGAAAATGTAAAGTATACTATAAGAACATCCACTATTTTTCCAGAAAGGCTGAGCCTTAAGAAATGCTGAATTAGAGATGTATTGAGAACAGATGCTATCCCAAATGCAATGTCCTGAATATGGCTCTCTATTGTATTATCATGATCAATGCTTCAACAGTTACTCAATAAATCAATTAGTCAACCACTAGAAAATTAATCAACAATGATTTTAATGGACTACTTGTCAAGAAAAAATGCCAAATGTTCTTTAGTTCCAGCTGTCATTTTAAGATATACAAAACTGTGGGCTCTGGAAAATTTTGATGGCATATTACAGCGTTTTCAGACTTTTAAAGTAAATACAGCTATGGAGCATGTTTTAGTGTTTCTCTGAGAATTTCCAGGATAAAAAAGCCACTGAAACTGAATTTTGAAACTCTATAATCAAACTTTTTGTACAACTAAATCTACCAATATTGGTCTGTTTATTAAAGAAGTACCTCACTGCTGGAAAGATGGCATTTTAATAAAACTAGAATGTCTATGCAGTAGAAAGATGCAAATACTTTTGAAATTGGTGCTACAGAACCAGAGAAAACAGAGAAAAGGGACGCTTTTGCTCAAGAGGTAGAAAACCTACAACTACTAGAATGCATTGCACTGCACCAGACAATTAAACACTCCTGCTGTGGCATCGGTAGCGTAGTGGATAGTGCCGGCGTCCCATGTACAGAGGCGACGCCTTGCTGCAGCGGCCGCAGGTTTGATTCCAGCTTGCAACCATTTGCTGCTTTGAGAGTAGCTTGTGTTCGCAATTATTAATCATGATATTAATATGTTTTTGACCATGGAAATAGCATATTGGAATTCTTAATTTAGGTGGTGTTCCCCTTTAAGGGTTGGTTTACACTTGAGCTTGTGCATATTTTCTTGGTTTGACAAGAAGTTTTTAAGCCTTTCATCATTTTTCAACCTTGTGCTATATTGTGTTGTAACCAGAATGACAATTTGTAGATGTGAATTGTTTCATCGCACTACAATACGTTTTACTGCTTTTTTTTGTTTTAGCTCCACTGTGACAAAAGCATGTGTAGCCATGTTTATATCTGTTACGTAGTGGCATAACAGATTTGACTTGTCAGGGAAAATGAACAAGACAGGTTCATGTCAGCTTTAGTGGCAGCCTCTGTGGGCATTTACAGTTTAGCTATGATGATATTGAACCAAAATATGTATTATTGAAGTGAATTTTGTACTTTGAAGTTTAAAGTTGAAATAGTAAAAAACTAATCCATGATTGTTAGTGCCATTGCAGCAGTGTCACCAGATATAAAACAGGTCTAATTGTTTAAAATTAGAGGAATATGTTGAAAAGCTCCTCATTTAAAGGGACAATTCGCTTCAGAATCACAGAATCATAAAATATATATTCATGTATATATATAGTATATATAGTACTATTTATCAGTCTAGTCTAGAGGCTCATAGTGGTAACAGCACAAGATGTACACATTAATGACATCCTCCTCAGCTGAGCTGTCTGCTAGCTCATTCGCGTTAGGTGAGCTAGCAGTAGATGCATGCTTCCTTCAGTGTGGTGATACAGTATGCAGGTGTGGTTCAGCAGAAATACAATAGTTCCTACATGAAACTGCTTACAACAAGGTCTGTGGAAGTCTTGAGTAACTTGCAGGTCATGATTTCTGGAAAGAGTCATTGCTGTTGAGTTGGCGCTTTGAGCTCCACAAGCAGAGTGCCATCCAGTTCCTTTATATTCAGAGAAGGCAGGTAGGTCTATCTCTAACACTCTCCAACTTAAATTAAAACAGTCAAAATGGATAAATAGCACTACCTGTAACAGCAAAAATATGTATGTTTGAGTTTGGGTTGAACTGTCCCTTTAAGACCTGGAGGAGCTCTTACCACCCTTACGTTCATTTTTTTTCTTTTTTACTCCCAACTCTGATCTTTTCAGCATCTTTTCTTAAACAAACCCTATAAAATCTATCAAGTATTTGTCTTCTTTGTGCAACGCTTTGCATTAAGCACTTTGATTGGCTGTAAATGCTACAGAAAACAGCAATGTGACCAATAGAATACCACAAGAAATTACTCTGTTCTATTCTTCTGTTGCAGCACAATCTCTAGGAATATAAATAATTACAGTAGTTAAGTTTTTCAATTTAAATTGCACATCTTATGTTTTACTTATTTTGTGTGTTGTGAGTTTCTTCATTGTGGAAGTGTTTAAATATTATCATAGTATGGTATAGTTTATTCTACAAAATATTTAATATTAGTGTTGTAAATACTTCTACTGTATTATCATTCAACACTGTTATATTATATTATATTATATTATATTATATATCATATTAGTGGTGGGTGATACTGACTGGAACAGGTGTTTTTTTGTGGGAAATGTTATTCATCTGTGGCTAACTTAATATTATTCAGTATTTTCATCCTGTTTCTGTTCTATTTTAAATCAAGTTCATACTTAAGGTATAGGACTGTAATTCCTTTTCATAGTATTATGATGAAGACATATGCCTCAGAATTTGGTGTTTGTCATCAGCTTTGGTGTGCTCAGGACATGCCACTGATAATCTGCAGCTAGAGAGGGAAGAGTACAACTTTAGGATTCATTTAGGAAAACATCGTGGTCAGTCCAGAGTCACTGGGGAGGGTGATTGATTTGAGCTCTCTCTCTCTCTCTCTCTCTCTCTCTCTCTCCCTCTCTCTCTCTCTCTCTCTCTCTCTCTCTCTCTCTCTCTCTCTCTCTCTCTCTCTCTCTCTCTCTGTCTCTCTCTGTCTCTCTCTCTCTCTCTCTCTCTCTCTCTCTCTCTCTCTTCCAGAGTGTGGATTTACGGTGTGTGTGTGTGTGTGTGTGTGTGGGTGGGTGGGTGGGTGGGTGTGTGTCTGTGAGAAGGCAGAGATTAAAGGGGCGGGGTAGTTGCAGTGCTTTGGCCAGAGCTCTATGAAGGCCGGACCTATAAAGTGCTGAAGCCGTGAAATGCATTTTATTGTCGCGTAATCCTCCCACTGTGGCAGAGCCCCATTTCACACTGGATTCTGGGGAGCCTGTTTGTGTGTGTGTGTGTGTGTGTGTGTGTGTCTGTGTTTATGCGTCTCCCTGGGGGCCGTGGCTAATTGGACAAATTTGCACAGCAGGGGTGGAGGCACACGCACTGCAGGAGATTTGATTTATGGGCACTGAGGCTGGAGACACACACATACATACATTGACAAAGATGGCACTCACATAGAAATGAATATTCACTATATATTGTCTACATTTCTTATTAAATAATATGATATGAATGAATTTTACCTTTAAAGACATTCTTTCATATCAGATAATAACCATTATCAACAGTTCACTTGCTGTGTTTACTGCACTTTCATGCAGTCACAGTGTTTCATACCATTAATATGCAAATCAATTCAATTTTATTTATAAAGCCCAATATCACAATTTGCCTCACAGGGCTTTACAGCATACAAAATCCCTCTGTCCATGGACTTTCACAGCGGATAAGGAAAAACTCCCCCCAAAGAAAACTTTGACAGGGGAAAAAAAAAAAAAAAGTAGAAAGCCCAGGAAGAGCAACTAAGGAGGAAACCCTCTTCCAGGATGGACAGATGTGCAATAGATGTTGTGTGTACAGAACAGATCAACATAATAAATTTACAGTAATCCATCTGACAAAATTATACAAAAAGAGAGGAAGAGACAGAAAGAGACCAAGAGAGACAGAGACAATAGCCCCTTTTACACTGCCAGATTTTTGGCGTTTTGCTGGCAAGCTGCGAGTGAGTAGACACACAGAGCCGGATTGACGAGTTGGTCCGAGGTGGTTTAAAAAGAATGAGGTGCCCTTCCGCCACGGGAGGGGCTGTTGATGACTTGTGGGAGGAACTGTTGATGACGCCGCACATGCAACCCACTGGCGGTGGATAAACAGGAAACAGCTGATAGCAGGAATGAGCATCTAGTAGCAAGAGGGAAACGCAAACCTGACAGACACTACAGTAAAGATGAGCAACTGGGCAGACAAGGAATTGCGCGCTGTCCTTGTCCTCTCAAATGAAGAGGCCATTAACCGTCAAATGACGGGGACGGTGAAGGACGGGCCGACTTACGAAATAATCACCCAAGGACTGACTAGCCGCAGCTTCCCTTGGAGCAACCAAAAGCTGTTTGCGTCACACACTGAGCTACACGTGTTGTTACTTGCTCATGCCCCCCACTGCCCCGAAAAAGGCACATTCTGTATGAACAAAAGTAGGTAGGCGGCATTTTGCTGCACTCCCCGATTTTGTTTTTATACTGCCAATGCTGAAAGAAGACTGATTGGGCCTTCCTGCTAATTTGCACAATTCCTATTTAAAAAGGGCTAGAGAGAGATGCAGGGCAGACACTAATAACAATAGCTACGATAACACTGATTTTAGTAATAAAATGACAATGATAGTGATGGTATTTTGGTAGCATATATGTTATAGATAAATATTAGTATATGACAGTATATGTATGTGACAATAATTATCATATGTGTACAAAGAAGTATTAATAGTAGTAATAAGTAATAATAGTAGTAGAAGTAGTAGTCGGCATCAGGCAGGACTACGACAGCAGTGTAACCATGACTCGTGATCCAGGCATAGCTGCAATTCAAGGAAACCTGTGAGACAGTGGAGCACAAAGGTTCCGGAGAAGAAGTCGAGTTAGTGACATGCAGTAATAGGACATGAATGTAAGCAAATGAAGAAGAACCAATTTTCCGGAATTTGAGAGAGAGAGAGAGAGAGAGAGAGAGAGAGAGAGAGGGAGAGAAGAAGAGAAGGAGAGAAGGGGCTCAGTGTGTCATGGTAAATGGTAAATGGTGAATGGACCTGCACTTGTATAGTGCCTGTCCATCCGACCACTCAAAGTGCTTTTTACACTATGAGTCACATTCACCCATTCACACACACATTCTGGTGTGGTGTGTGGCCGAAACTACTATACAGGGTGCCACCTGCTACTCAGTTTTTTAACACACTCAAACACCGATGGAATAGCCATCAGGAGCAATTTGGGGTACAGTATCTTGCTCAAGGATACCTCGACATGCAGACTTGAGGAGCCGGCAATCTTCTGATTGATGGGCAACCCACTCTACCTCTAAGCCACAGCCGCCCCAAGGAGGTCCCCCGGCAGAATAGGCCTATATCAGCCCATCTAGGGGCTGGACCAAGGCAAGCCTGAGTCAGCCCTAACTATAAGCTTTATCAAAAAGGAAAATCTTCAGTCTACTTTTAAATGTGGAGATGGTGTCTACCGAAACAGGAAGATGATTCCACAGGAGAGGAGCCTGATAGCTGAAGACTCTGGCTCCCGCTCTACTTTTAGAGACTTTAGGAATCACAAGTAACCCTGCATTGTCAGAGCGCAGTGTTCTTTTGGGATTATAGGGCACTATGAGCTCTCTAAGATATGACTGAGCCTGACCATTTAGAGCTTTGTAAGTGAGGAGAAGGATTTTAAATTCAATTCTGGATTTTACGGGGAGCCAGTGCAGAGAAGCTATAACAGGGGAAATGTGATCTTGTTTCTTAGTTCCTGTTAGTACACGTGCCACAGCATTCTGGATCAGCTGTTATAAAAGACTTGTTAGAACAATAGAAGCAGTGCTCATGATTTCAGTAAAGAAGTTAATGGTGCTCTACCACCTGACCACATGGACCACCTGAAAACTTGTCAGTCAACCCAGTCTCACTCCAAAGTCGTCTATTACTGGCGCTTGGTCACTGACTTGTGGCGTCAGACAGTGGTGAAAAAAGCTGTCCTTTCATGTCAGCATCATACGCAGCCGGTCGCCGTTTAATGTGCCATGCAGCGTCAGGGGGAAACGCGGCAGGACAGCAACAAAAGTTAAGGGGGTGGAAGTCTGAGTGGGATGGAAGTCTGAGGGGTGGGTGGGTGGGTCAGTGGCGGGAGACTGATGTTCATTTCCCCCTAAGACTATAGGGCCAAACCCTGTTCTTTTTTCCTAAACCCAACAACGTGCTTTTGTTGCCTAAACCCAGTCATGTGCATTTGTTGTTTAAGGGTGTTTTCTGGGACCTCTTTTATTTGACAGTAACCATTCCCAACATCATACTGTGGCATTAGATGCATTGTTTCTATCCTCTGTTTTTAGCTCTCTGTATTTACTTATGACACACAAGTCCAGTTGCTGTCTTTGCTAATGATGCTTATGAGCAAGTCGATTATCTGCAACCCCCAGAGGATAAATAAAGTTTCAGGACAATACTTGCTGTCACATACTGTAAAAAAACTTTAAATTTTTTTTCTGAAGTCCACATTGAGCTGCAGGGTAAAAGGTCACCAAAATTATCCAATGAATGAGTTACTTGTTAGTCCTTACGAGTACATGTAAACAAGTTCATTTGTGATCAGTTTGTTTGTAAAATTCAACATGAATACACAATGGACAACAAGACCTCTAAATTAAATAACAAAATGTCATTGGTCAATGTCAGACACAAAACCAACTTGGTTAGAGTTTGGGACTGTCATCGTCACGGTTACATTAATAATCACTGGTTTATGGTTAGGGAAAGACCGTGGATGTGGTTACAATAAACCAACATTGAGAGTTGGTAGGAAACGGGAAATGATCAGCAGTTACTGTGTTAAAATTTTAATTTGGTCATATTGCCGAAATATGTTCTAAAAGCTGATTCCAAGGAAAATAAAAAAAACATGATGCTAAAATCCTGGGGGAAAATGGATGTCTAGAATTTTCTTGGCTTTTCTAGCTGAAAATTGTCCAAGCTGGAAAGAGGTGAAAAAAAATTCCATTATCAGCTAATCACTTCAGCTAAAAATTTTAGTTGGCAGCCATCAGTTTGGGTCTATGAAAAAAAATGGGTCAAATGGAACCATTTTATTTCTACAGCTAGACAAGTAGTTACAGTAAGAACACACAAGACAAATTGCCCCCCCACCCCCACCCCCACCCCCCCAGGCACAGTGAACTCATGTAGTGGAGTGTATTCCTGTGTTTTGGATTGGTGTGAGCTGCCTTGTTGACTGGTTTTTCTCTCCTCTCTCATTACATTGCTTTGATGCTTCCACTGACACTTTGGTCAGAGTTTCCAACACCATAGCCATGTTGTTTAAGGACAATGCTCAGTGCATGGATCTGTGTGCGCTACACCGACTGTGTGCATGTGTGTGTGCATGCGTGCAGCAGTGGGCTGGGACGGTGAACCTAACAACTTAGCATCTGGGCCCCAGTCAAGTACACACACACACACACACACACACACACGCAACAGAAAATCAGAGTCACATTTAGCTTGGCTCTCTCCCAGTCCTTCCCTGTCATTTACTGTATTAGCTGTGGTCTTGGTGCTGAAATGGCCCATTATGTGGGCTGTATGAGTGTGTACGTATATGTGTATGTGAGAATGTGTTTGCATGTGTGTGTTTGTGTGTATGAATGTAACTGATTATACTCTATATGTGTCTTAGCGTGTGTGTGAGACTGAGTCAGAGAATTCTATGCAAGTGCGTGTGTGTGTGTGTGTGTGTGTGTGTGTGTGTGTGTGTGTGTGTGTGTGTATGTGTGTTTGAGATGCTGTTGATGTTTGTCTCCCCGCACCACCACAGTGCTGGAATGGCACTGGCCACATGCCCTTTGATGTGTCTGTGTGCATGTGTGTTTGTGTGTGCGTGAGTGTGTCTTGATGTTGTGGCCACAGTGGATGACAAGATGTCCTGCTCTTTCTCAGCAGGATCCTTCCTGCCGCTGCCTGCACATACACAGACACAGACACAGACACAGACACACACAGACACAGACACAGACACACACACACACACACACACACACACACACACACACACACACACACACACAGTGTCCATCTGCACATGGTTATCTCACCCTGCTGGCCTTTCTCATCTTCTCGTGTCTCTCCATTCTGTCTTTCTGTGAAGAAGTCACATCACTCCTTATGGGTTCTTTGTCTTAACCTGACACCACAAGTATCTAATTCAATTTGACATATGCTGTGAACCAACCATCACTCCATAGGGAACACTGTGTACAAATTTTCAGTATATTTAGTATGATTACATCACATTAAGCCATGATGATGCCATAAACATTTCAAAGAATCCACTTTTTTCCCCACAAATTGTAGTTTCGTCAGGGTGGAAAAGCCCTCTGCAACACATTTCGACCACCATAGGACACAAAAAACAATGAATCCAGACTAGTGACTAATGAATGCATTGAGACACAGACTAAATGAAATCTGTCTGCATTTACAGCTCTTTGAGGCAGTTTGACCCACAGCACCTACAATGTGCAGTAGGAGGAAAAAGAACAGAAGCACATGTACATTTTTTGTCATTCATACTACAGTACAACAAGAATTTACATATGTTCTCCAGTTGACAAGTTCACAATAAACACACTTTTAAAATTGTAATATGCAAGTTTAGTCAGTTTGCATCCAAGACTCTGTGCCTAAATCCTCCATTCCTTGTGTTACATGGATGTGGTCACTGGTGAGCTGACAGTAGCAAAGATAGAGCCTTTCTGTCTTGCCTGATCCTAGTTTATGTCAATATGTTCTATCCCAGTTTTGTCAATCAATTCATTTTCAATTTTATTAATAAAGCCCAATATCACAAATCACTATTTGCCTCACAGGGCTTTACAGCATACGACATCCCTCTGTCCTTTGGACCCTCACAGCGGATAAGGAAACCCCCCCCCCAAAAAACCCCTTTAATGGGGGAAAAAAATGGGAGAAACCTCAGGAAGAGCTACTGANGCGATATAAGTTAACCTGCGAGACAGTGGAGCACAAAGGCTCCGGAGAAGAAGCCGAGTTAGTGACATGCAGTATGGCCGAGTTAGCAAGATGCAGTAACAGGAGAGAGAGAAGGAGAGAAGGTGCCTGGTGTATTATAGGAGGTCCCCCAGCAGACTAGGCCTAAGTCAGCCTAACTAGGTACAAGGCAAGCCTGAGCCAGCCCTAACTATAAGATATAAAATATATTTATCTGCCTATAGCATTGTTGTTTTTAATTCACTTATGAACTGTAATTAAGACTCTTTAACCTAACTTATTTTAATGAAATGTCTGTAATTAAGACTCTTTAACCTAACTTATTTTAATGAAATGTCTTTTAAACATTTTTCCACATATGAGATACTTCTATTTTAAACAGTTTTTAAAACATATTTATTAGTCTAAACTTAAATGTTTTAGACTGGGCTACATGGAGAACACCAACCAGACCAGATGTGATTTTTTATTACAAGAAACACATGAGTCAGTGTAGACCACAGGGTTGTACTATGAAGTGAAATTGTTGGGATGGCAAGGCATGTTGAGCCAGAGTTTTCAGTGTCACAGAGGTGGCTCTCTTTTAACCATGGTAACTTATGCTGCATGCTAAACCTGCTTCTGAGCAGGTTATGTTCTGAGTTTCAGGTTTAAGTCAGCGCCTTTCACTAATCAGCTCTTATGGAAATAGCATCACCATTCCTGCAAACTCTTGTGGACTTAGGTGACAGTACTTAAGGAGGTTCTACTCAGAGTGAGGGAGTGCTTTGAGAGCAAATAGATCCACTGGCTTTTCCTGACAATAAGCTAGGAAATTACAGTAGCACAAACAGAATACATAAAGTTGCTGTTGTTCTTTTTCTTTCTTTCTTTTTTTTGGTTTGTTTGTTGGTGGTGCAGAAAATCTGAGCAAGAATACCCTTATTTTATTTTAAATGTTGTTCTTGCACTCACTGAATTACTGAATCTGTTTGTAGTGTCCTCTGTTCCGTTTGCCCACACTGGCTTTAAAAGAAGTCTTCTGTGAAACGTTAATAATTGCTTTATTAATCAGGATGACATGTACTTGCTCATGAAATTAGGTACTATTCCTTCAAACCATATTATAACATTACCACTTTGGATTATGTTTTTATGCTGGGTTGTGATTTGCTGTGGTCCACTGCTGGTTCTATAACAGCTAACGGAACAGCGATTAGTAAAATGTCTATTGATATATATCACAAATTATATTCAGTCAGTAACATTCATTTTACTTTACTTGATTTGGCCAAAAACAAAAGTCATTTCCACGTCTCCTTCATTATGGGCAGTGTCAGCTCTAAGTGCAGTTCCTGAGTATAATGTTTAAAGGTTTTGTATACAACATTCAGAGCATTAATATATCAGCAAACCAGTATTTTTTATGTAAAGATATAGTGGAGTAATGGCCTCCTGAGCCAAGACTGAAGTCACGCTCCCTCGCTGTGTGTTGTAATCCAAGCTTCTCTGTGGGTTGTTGAGGTCCCTGGTCCAGCATGCGTGCATTTTAGTGCATGCGTGTATCCCACTGGCTAGCTCATCTGCGCTGCTTTGCACTTTGCTCATACCACGGATATGCTGATTTCGGGGCGGCATCATCGTAGTGTTGCTTTTTGCTGTAATATTTTTTTAATATTCTTCATAGACGGTAGAGTCTGTGCGGTAGAGTGGTCAAATGACGCACCAAATGCCCCACTTTATGGGAACATGCACAGAACCTGATGAAGGTAACTTTGATTAATGAAGCATGTTTTTAATTATTGTCATGATACCTGTTATCTCTGATTAGCGCTTCAGGTATGGCTGGGCGGTATGACAAAATTTTCCTCAGGTTTGGCCCACTTGACATGCTGCTGTGTTGTGCTATGGCCTTTTGCTGGAATTTGTTATTTACGTGACAAAGCCTGAACGCAACACAGGCTCTGCTCCATTAGTGCCGTGCTTGGTTACGTGTCTGTGTGTGTGTGTGTGTGTGTGTGTGTGTGTGTGTGTGCGAGCGTATTTGGGCGAAACTCGCCGTGCGTGATACAGAGCACAGAGGAGATTTATAAAGGCGTGACCATGTAGAGATAGAAATGACATGCTGTCATGTAAATAAGATAAATGACATATGGCTATTTAGTTTGTTTAATAAAAGGACAAGGTATAGACCTGCTCTATAGGCCTGGATATGAAGCGTCCGTAGCGCCAAATAATATAACGGTAGTTTCTAAAGAGCTAAGATGAAAAAAAAAAATAAATCAGCAGCGGCGGTCATATTTCAGCAGCAGCGGTGTGCTGCTGCTAGTTGCATATATGGGAAACACTGCTCATTTTGGTATGAGTTCTTCTAGGTCATCGTGTTCTTCTTCAGCAAAGTGTACATTTGCTTCGCTTTCAGGACTCCTCTGGCAGCCATTCTCGCCTCTAAACTTTTCTCTATGCTCTCACTCTAGCCGGCTCTAGCATGCCTGTGGTGTGCAGCGGTGAAATGGGTCCCCGCTGAAACACTTTCCCACCGCGCACGTTCCAGACGTTGTTTGGGCTATTCACCGGTACTGCGGTATATGAAAAATTCATATCATAACGAAAATAAATAACGATTCTCGGTACGAACCGGTATACCGCCCAGTCCTAGCTTTAGGCGCTATCGATTCAGTTAATGCAAAAAGCCTGTCTCTGTTGAGCCTGTGCACACACACACAAACACACCCACACACACAGTATGTTTGAACTCTATTACGTGTCTATGAAGGGAAGTAAACTGCTGGTGTTTGCCAGCACAGCTTCATAGCTCTGTCACAGCCACTGGATTTCACTCTGATGCTGCCAGTGTGTCGGTGTTTGTGTGTGCGTCTGTATGTGTGTGAGTTTCAGTCTCAGGAGAGGCACAGCTCGTTGGTTTTCTCAATGAAGGCTGTCTCCTGCACTTGGCAGTCGTGTGTGTGTGTGTGTGTGTGTGTGTGTGTATACACACACTGTGAAAACAACCTGTTGATGGGTTGTATTATATCTTGGCTCTCAAGTATATGCAGTTTCCTATCAGCTCAATCTATCTGGTTTCCTTTTCCAGATCACTACACATGCACATGAACAAACATACTTGTGTGTGTGGGAGTGTGTATGTGCCTGCTGCCCCTCCAGGATTTATTGTTGTTCTGTGGCCCAAAGTAAATGGATGACGTATCAGTCTTGTTTTCTCTCTCTCTCTCTCTATTGTCTGAGGATCATCTGGAAGTGTTTTATATGCCGATGGCTCCTCAGTGTGGGACACTCTGAATCATTCAGACTCCCCATAACAATATTTCCATTGTTTATTTGTTTGTATCCCAGAGTTTTCCCCCTGTCTGGTTGGAGGAAAGAAAAAGAAAGGTAAAAGAGAAGCAGAGGATAAGTTTTCACAAGAACGAAATTGTTGGAGAAACTGTCCTGGGTCTCCACTAGTCAGTGTAATATCATGAATTAGGTTGGGTTTTTTTTTGTTTTGTTTTTTCAAAGAACATCTGTAAAAAACTTTTTAAAAACAATCATTTGATTTAAAAACACAGATTCAAAAATCACACTGAATTTTAAAATTTCCATTTCCATCACAAAAGCGTTGCATCACAAGAACTTTGTACTTTCTTATTTAGGGATTTTTGTGTGTTATCAACATATCCACAGGCTTTCTCCCCACTTTTCTCTTTACTAGAGCCCTAATTTTATAGAAATCGTGATGGTTAGTATCTTGGACACTTGACAACTTTTGGACGTGTTAGGACATAAAATGAAAATAATTTTAAACCAATTTCCTTTTTTTCCTTTTTTAAAGGGTATTTTTCAGGAAAAAACTGTAATAATGGAAGTGAAAAAATTATTAGATTTATTGATTTTTAGAAAGGAAAGTCAGGGAGTATTAGAGATATGCAGAAATGTATAAGAATATTATGCAATTTGTTTCATATGTGTACACAGGTACTGACTGCATGCATATTGATAAAACATATTCTTTTGTATGTGTGTTTTTGGTTGTTGTGTGTGTTGATAGGCGAGGTAAACTAGTAGCAGCTCCCTGCACACCTCTATTTGGGAGAAATTACACCGTCCTAAATTACGGTATTTTGTCTTTTTTAACATGAGATAAGGCACACTGTGGTGCAGTGTCTGTGTATGTATGTGTGTGTGTGTGTGTGTGTCAGCGCCAGGTTGTAGGATATCCTGCATGTGAGTCTGTCTCTCTTCCTGCTGGGCGTGCACATTAAGAGTGTAAGTGTAGGTGGGTATTGTGCTGTAGATGAATCTAGCCGTTCTTCTGTGAGTGTGTATCTGTTGTATGTGTGTCAGTGCTTATCTCAGTGTGTGTGCGTGCGTGCGTGTGTGCGTGCTTGCGTGTGTGTTTGTGTTGGCTATGGCCAGCGGAGATCGATGGTCTGTAAAGTGGATTCCTTATTGGCCTGTTTGCTTTGGCAGCTCTTGAAAGAAGCCCACTGATTACACTCCCAGATGTGTCATACACAGACACACATGCACATACACACGCACCACTGTTCACTGCTGCTTGCTTTAATGTATGCGTATGTGAATGTTGAGAAGGAGGAGAGGGAAACATACATACTTACCACCTTAAACTATCTATTCACTGTAAACCTTTTGTCCTTTGGCAGGTTCCATCTTCACTGAGACAAAAAACATGATGTATCTCACTAGTAAATATTGTGACACTGTTTGGTTCATCTTAGCTTTTTCTGTTTCTGTGTGGGTGACAATCTAAAACTCTTTGAGATAGGTTGTTAGGTTTTCTTGTGCTCTCTTCCTCTCTGTCTGTCTGTCTGTCTCTCTCTCGCGACCTCTCTCTGCAGTCAGTTTGATTGAAGAGTGCATCATTGGCAAGATAAATGGTTACTACAGATGTCAAGAAGTCTGGAGATGAAAAGTGAGATTAAAAACAACTGTTTCTTGATCTTAATGAATCGGCCAAACTGTTGGGAAAAGCCTGGAAAATAGTGTAGTTTTAGGTTATAGCCTGATGTGAAAGCTGATATACACATCACCTTGATCAAACAAAAAGTCACAATTACTTTTTGGGTGTGAATGCGAAAGCACCTTTGACAGGTCATAACATATATCTTCTACTGTTTTTTGAGTAATCGCAGGTTACGGCTGTGATTTGGTCATAGGCACGATATACAAGTATAACATCCCTCCCTCTCGTGTGATATTGCTTAATTAGGGTTCAACTATGACTACAATATAGAAGATTCTACCAGTATAGGCAGTGGTGTAAGTGTGGTATAAATAATGAATGAAAATGACTAAATATGAATACACTATGGGCCAGGTATGAGCAGTATAGACTAGTAAATGTACAGTATAAATAGTAAAAGTCAAATACATATTAAGTAATGTAGTAAGAATGTGCAAGTATGTTACACTACAAATAAAAGTAATGTGAATGTAAGGCTGCTTCACGTGCAGACAGAATATAGTGCCAGCAGCTGCATAGCTGTAAATATATTTAATATAATATATTTAACAAACATCTGCCAGCAACAGAGAACTATGTGTGAAGGGGGTTAATATGCCTACTGGTGACTAGTTCAATAGACAGGTCACTAATAATAGGCTTGGGACTGTTTACGTGAACACGTCAGTTTATTAGAAACAACAACATACATTACGACAAAACAGCAACAGAGCTCTCCGGCACCTCCGACGGTATGCACGACTCTGGCGAGCTCAACGAGAGGAGATTTGCTGCATCTCCGAAGTACAACAAAACAAAATATTCAAATGTGGCGCTACGGATGGCGACGGAAGTGAGCGAGAGGGTCGGAGGTCAGGGAGCGATGTGATGGCGGATGTAGTGTGTCCCAATAGTATGCAGACTGCATACTACACTACATACTTTTTAAGGGCAGCTGCAGTACATACTAAAAGTATATAGTAGAAGTATGCGATTTGGAACGCAGGGACTGTAAAGATGAGCAACTGGGGAGACAAGGAATTGCGCGCCCTCCTTGCCCTCGCAAACGAAGCGGCCATTAACCGCCAGATGACGGGAACTGTGAAGAACGGGCCGACTTACGAGAGAATCACCAAAGGACTGACTAGCCGCAGCTTCCCTTCCACGTCACTGGTTACGTCACACGCTGAGCTACACGTTTTGTCACTTGCTCACGCCCCCCATTGCCCCGAAAAAGGCACATTCTGTATAAACAAAAGTAGGTAGGTGGCATTTTGCTGCACTCCCCGATTTTGTTTTTATACTGCCAATGCTGAAAGACTGATTGGGCTTTCCTGCAAATTTGCACAATTCCTATCTAAAAAGGGCTAGTGGGTGACATCACTGCTGACATCACCCACTCTAGATCTTTCTGCTTCTGCAACCCACAATTTCCACTCTACATACACAATATATACATGAAAACGTAGGAATTTTTGTCTTCTTTCAGCTGATGTGCTCATTTAAGCAGAAGGACTTAAACTTTTTTAATTTTCTGCCTCAAGCAACAAGAGCTCCCTTCTCTCTCCCATTGGCTGTAATGTCATTTTCTCTCATCAATTTTGAGCAAAGCCCAAATGTAGACACATTTCAGTTCTCAGTTATTTTTAACTTTATCCACACAAATGATATATCTTTGCGTTTGGCGTGGATGTGGAACAGTCCGATTAATAATACCACTAACACAAACGAAATGAGCAGATGACACTGCTGAAATTGTCAGTCAGAAAAATGCGGCCCGTGTGTTCTTGTGTGCTCACCTGCGTGTGTGTGTGTGTGTGTGTGTGCGCGCGCACGCACGCACGTGTGTGTGTGAACGCATCGGGGCCGAACTCCGCCATGCCATAATATAACTTTAGTTTATGAAGCGATAAGACCCTCTCCTTATAGCCTATGCTTTACTCACAAGTGTGTGAATTGACCTGGATATGAAGCGTCTGTAGCGCCAAATAATATAATGGTAGTTTCTGAAGAGCTGAGACGAAAAAAGAAAAAAAATAGCCTAAATCAGCAGCGGCGGTCATATTTCAGCAGCGGAGCACCACCACTGCTAGTTGCACATAGGGGAAACCATGAACGTCATTAGACCTGGGCTTTCCCGGCTATAGCCCCAGATCTTTTAAACCTCCGTTTTTTTTTTTTGTTTTTTTTTTTCTAATAAAGCAACTTAAAGTCCACGGCACTGGAGCACAACAGACAGCAGCACACAACACACTCACTGTCACACCAGCTTACATGGCATATGTACATGACTATATGTTTGATTTTTTTTATGTGTATATCCTTAATGATGTTTAGTATATACACATACAACTGTCTGTTTTGTTTTTTTTCATGTATTTCCCACTCCACACTGACCAATACACACCTACTACATGTGAAACAGATTTTCTTTTCTGTGCTTTGGAGGCTCGTATCTCCGCAACGGATTGATCGATTTGAGTCATTCACACCTCGTTCGATTCGTTAGAGCCAATAGAATGACGCTATACCCATCAAAACGAGATTGACAACACTGTAAGCCAATCAGAGTCAGCAGAACGCCATTGTGGGGGAGGTACCGGCTGCCGTGTGCGGCCATTGTTATGTTCCCCCCTGGGTCCTAAAGCCCGTCATATTCGCCCGAATTCATTTGAACACAACACAACATGTCCGTCTAACAGGATGTACCGTGTTTTACCGGTAGACTAAACTTTTCACGGCAAAACAACAGCAGTAAGAGAAATTTTACAACTATCGTTAGGCGAAACGATTTCTGTTGTTGTTGTTCTTTGGCCTCTATCTCTCTGATGCTTTGGTGTAGAGTGCTTTGGCGCATATGTGTGGAAACAGCAGAGTCTCTGCTTTCATTTGTGATCAATGGCGTGTGTTTTGCATAACATGGCATTGAGTTAGAGCCTGAAATATGGCGAGTTGGTCGGAACATCGGTGCTGTATGGAGTTTGATTTGTTGTTCATTTAGTTGTTGTTTGAGCTGTGTTTGGGGCATTGTTTGGTTTATACAGCCTTGTAGCTCAGGTTCTGCTGTTTAATTTGATTTGCAACATCACTAGCCTATATTCTTCGTGATTAGTGCATTGTTTCACTCTGTGTTTGCAAAGTCGTTCTCAGGTTTTTCGGGTTTAACCAACAATTTGGGCAACCCAATAATAGAAGACGAGTGCTCATTCTTTGTCAAAATTCTTTGTCAAAATACGTTTAACAGGGAATTATTCAAAATTTTCCTGGGGGAGAAACCCCCAGACCCCCAGGTAAACAATTGTTCCCACTTCAGGGCTAAAGCCCCGGATGTTGTCAACTCATGGCAACGCACCTGGGGGAAACACTGTTGCTCAATGGATTTGTTCTGTTTTGGAATACACAGTATTCTTAAAAATTAGTGTAGTGTTACTATATTTTATTATTCAGAATTTTGCTTCGACAAGCTCTCTCTTTTTTGACCATACACCTGTTTGCATCCCTGTAACCAGTGTTCTAATCATGACTCAGCTCTTTCAAACTAGTCTCGCCACCAGACAATCAGAGATCTCCACCTTCTGATAGTCTGGGGACACTCCTTTCTAAAGTGTGTTTAACACACCGGCGAAAACGGCCGGCAACAAAGCAACGCCTCTTGCATTTTTGAAAAGGACACGCCCTCCCGGAAATGTGCGCTCCCCCTTTTCTCGTCCGCAAGGAAACAAACACACAGAGAGCTTGAAAATGGATGCCGAGAGATTTAACTCCGTTTTATCAAACGTGTGCTCAGTCCACAAGATTGTGGAAATGAAGGACTTACAGCGACTTGAGCCATTTTGTACCGCTACACGTGTTTCTAGTCGGACTATGTTTATGAGCACAAGAGTTCAGCAAGCCACCAAAGGACCGCCCTGCAGATTTACTTCAGCAAGCCACCAAAGGACCGCCCTGCAGATTTACTATTGGTTCTGCAACGTAGGGAGTTTTTTAAAACTCTGAAATGGTATCCGCCCATCTAAACACAAAATCAGGGAGAAAGACATCAGTCTTTAGTTAAGCAAAGCGTCTAAAGACGGACTTGTGAGTCTTCTTTCAAACAGACACACAGGTGTCCCTCATTAATTACCATGGGAACCATGTGTGTGTGTTTATTCTTTCGCAGCCTTCTTTGTGTTTATCTGGTGTGTACATATAATATAATACATATAATATCTGAATGTTAAATGCAGACTTGACAGCAGCAGAATCTCCATTTTAAACTACATGTAAACATTATATATCAGTGTTTTCAGTCTATCATATCCTACTACAGCCTTTGCTGCTAATACTACTGTTGATACTTTTAGGATTATGAATGTTAAATACATAATGTAACATACTGTAAGTACATACAGTATTATACACATGCTGCTCAGTACCTGTAGTATGCAGCACTTATAGTAGGCAGTGCATATAGTAAATGTAACCATGTCAAAATTTCTTGCTGTTACTCCTATTACTACTACTTCTACTACTATTACTACAACTACCTCTCTCATACATCTATTAATCATTACTACATGTCTAATTAGACAGCAGTAGTGCTTTGCTCACTATTAGACTTAATGCTTTACTGCAAATTATGTCTTGTATGTGTCTGTCTCAGCACCATGGCATCACACCCACACAAACAGGCTCTCACAAACACGTAGACCTACATAAATCAAAGTTTCCTTGAAGCCTAAGGGCTCATTTATGTTCATTGTTAGATACAGAAATAAATATAGCCTTCTGTGCGTACTCCAGGTTAATTCCATCCGTGTTTGTGCACGCGTTCTCATCTAACGCGTATATACGTCTGAAGGCCAAAAAGGTAACACAAGGAAAAATATCTATGAGATTTTGATTAATAGGAAGTCAAATCACCACCACTTTAAAATTGTTTAATCAGTTTATCTTTGTTTTAAACTGTTTTTAAACGTCCTTTTATATTGAAGTGCCTTGTTTGTCTGTTTTATGTTCATTATGTCTGTTTTCATGTGAAGCATGATTGCTTCAGTGCCTATGATGCCCTTATTGTATTGAATTTCTTGTATGTATGTATGTATGTAGGTATTATTATCATTATTATTATTATTAGAATTATTAGAATTATTATTATTGGCTGTATATATGCCATCATAAGGGATGCATGGAAGTATGAGGTCAGTGACGTTTACAACATTTTTACATGTTTACATTTTGCATGTAAGGGGAGTATAGATAAGCCTTAAGCCTAACCTAAATATTCATATTCAAACCCTAAAATCTAAAATACAGTTCTCAAATCTATTAACATTCTTTGAAATTATTGTTGTCCTTATGATGGAATATTTAAATGGAAAATATAAACTACAAAAAATTATGAGAAAATCAACAGAAGTTGTGAATATTTATGTATTTACAATGTATTAAAATGCTGGAGGAATAAGTGAGTGTATAATGATAACAGGGTTGCTGTATATGTAAGGGTTAATGCCCGACGAGGTGTCCATTATCAGGAATTAATGGACGACGCGGAGGCGTGAACCATCCGACGTGAAGTCCATTAATTCCTGATAATGGACACCTCGAAGGGCATTAACCTGCTTATACCATGGTCACTTACCAAAGAAATTAATATTACATCAATTATTTATGCTTTAATGTGTTTTACAGTTAAAATCAAGAGTTTTTCACAAGCCACAGCTGAGCGGACTATTTAATCTCTGTAGTTCACAGGCGTTGCCTGCCATGGAAACCTGCTGTGGCCGCAGCGTAGAGAGCATAGCGACTCTGATCAGTGAAGGGAAGTGAGATGATGGCTAAACGTTACGTGATATTATTCAGAAGATGATTATTTCAGAAAGCCAGTGCACTTCTTACCGCTTGTGTGTCACAGACTCTGATGGTCAGAGGATGATGTGCAAAAAAACCCCCACCTTAGATAGGCTATTACTTTCATGATTCATTGGCGTTCATTTATAGGCCCAAGAAAATTTGTTTCAAATAATAAACATCCAAATAGTAGTCAAAATCGTTTTTAATTGCAACAAATAATTCATAAGCATATAGCAGTCGAGATTAAATCATATAAACACATTAACAAATTAATGATTGTTTCCTATTTAAAATTAAATGGTTCATTACCATTAATAGTGAAATTTGAAAGTGATATGCGTATGTCCATCATAGTGGCATTTGAACTGCCCATTTCGTTGTCTTCTTGGTGTTGGGCTCATCCTTCTCATCTTCTAAATTATTTAATTATTCCGGTGTCACCTCCTTGTGCCGTTTCTCCCTTTCTTTTCATTCTCTATCCTCTCTTCTTCTGCATTCCAGTCATCAAAATTATCAAATTCACCAAATAAATTAAATGAAACGATAAAATCACTCATGATGCCTGTTGTAATCCTTTGCCTCTGCTCTGAGTCTCCGTTGCTATGGTTACAAACTAGCAGCCTCTGCTCTGAGTCTCCGTTGCTATGGTTACAAACTAGCAGTTGAGCCAACGCAATAATTTAGAGCCTGTCATCAGGCAATTTGACCGGAACATCTTTTTAGCTGTCCTATAACACATTTTAACGGACACCCTGCAGCCAATCAGAATTGAGTATTCACCCAGACCATGGTATAATCACATTTATGTCCTATTTTTGTCCTTGATTGCAGTCTGTTGTCATAGAACGATATTTGTGCCATATGCTTGCGTGCCATAGACCCTAGTGCTGATGGCACAGCACATACATGTTCATGTTTGCACACAGATCACGTAAACACACATGGACTATGTGTGTGCATGTGTTTTCTTGGGGGCTGATTATGCTGGTTTGGTAGATCAAGTGGTTTGCAAACACACAGGGATGAGGGCACCTTAGAAGCGAGACAAAACCTGAGAGGGCTTGCACTGACATACAACAACACAAACCTGTACAGGGGCGAAAATCCCATTTCTTAGTTGGGGGGGACAATAAACAGTAAAATTTTGGAGAATAATTCCAGGGGGGGACAAGGAAAAAAAGTTGTAGCCTGTCTTTTATACAGCATCTTTTACAATTTGATGCTTTAATCTTCTCTCTATCTCTCCAACAGGCAGAGTGAATGTCTATACTAACTAAACTAAAACTAAAACTAAACATTTCCTGCAATTAAACTGGTAAAGTGGTTTATAAACAGTGTGCTGTGAGATCTGCCGCTGCGCACCTCACAACCGTGCGTAATAGTCGCGCGTAATGACCGCTCCTCGTCTGCACGTCTTTGATGTTTGTC
>NC_065507.1:42501941-42522276 GCF_006386435.1 Epinephelus moara | reverse complement strand
ACTAAACTCTGTGCTTAATCATTAGCTTTTAGCTTAGCAGTACTCGTAATTGAGTAGGCTTTTGAACAATGCAGGAGAAATGTTGCAGACAGTTTATATCATCAGCCTGGGCCTGGGGCTTGTTGTAACAGTAAATGGGATGTGTTGTAACATGTGTAAGTTAAACTGTATCTGTGTGAGTGAACATCTTACCCTGCGATGCGCGATGTGGGCACCGGTTCCAGCCACATGCTGCTACTGCTGCCAAGCAGCCCCACCCGTTGGAAAGAGTGTGGGATATACCACTACTAGGAATGGGAGGGGGGGACTAAATCTTTTAAGATTTAAATAGCACATTATTGCGCGATTATAATGAGCACCGCTTACATTGTGCTTTCAATAAATACTACTGCATTGTTCAAAAATTATTAATTGTGTCTCAAATTATTCTAGGGGGGTACAGCTTTACTGAAATAGGAGTCATGTCCCCCCTGTCCCCCCCAGGATTTCCGCCCCTGAACCCGTACAAAACTGCAGATCTCAGAGCTGCAGTCCAAACAGGGTTAGAGACACAAACACTTCACTTAACACTAAGTAGGTTGTGTCAGAGAAAACAGGGATAGTCTTCTCCCTCTTCAGTATTTCACTCATAAACACCACTCACACTCAGACACACATTCTAAGGCTATTTTTTCAATAGTTATACACATTTGTTCTATCCATAAACATAATCAAAATATATCAAAAGGTCATGATATCCAGTTTTGTTTGAGTACATGAAAAGAAGCACAGCACACTTTGGAAGTTTGTACCTCCAAAGACAATAACAACTGAAAGACAGATCTTTTAGGGGTGAAGTCCAACATGGGGCCCATGACAGGAACAAATAGCAAACAATGTAAGTCATGCTGCCATGGTTTTGCCCTGGGTATGTTTTGATAGTTCTGTTGTACTTATAGTAGTCACAGGAAAAGGAGGTGGAAAGAGAAGGGAAATTAACGTTAAAAAACAAATCTCTCCCTGGTCCTGTTGTTAGCTTCCAAGGTCATTAATAACAGTATGAAGTGGACACTAATTAGAGGGAGGCCATATATTTAACGCTAAGCAGACCCCTAAAGGGATGTGTTTACTGACAAATGAGGAGGCGTGCTTTCACAGCCTGTATGTATGAACTATATTTGTACAAGTATGGTGTATGTAGTAGCTTTATGAGTGTGTGTGTGTGTGTGTGTGTGTGTGTGTGTGTGTGCGTGTGTTTATTTTTTGTGCACATGAATAATTAAATTAATTTCAGGTCAAAATATGGGCATTTGAAAAATGAGAAGGGGCTGTGAGTTGAGGTCAGTTTGAAATAGCAGTTGGTTTTCCCATTTTCAATGGACCGGGAGATGCTTGTGTTCCAACATGAGTAACTGCCTGGTCACACAAGAAACTGGCTAAGCAAATGAATTTCTGTCTCTTCCAGATGGGGAAGAGGCAGGTGCTCGAGCAAGAAAAAGGGCAACACTCTTACAATGTTTATAAAAAATAAAGTTAGAAAACAGTAGCACATCTCAGGCTACTTCTTAGGCTACTTCCATCTTTACTGATTTCAATACTCATGCATTTGTATTTGTGTTTCTCATACAAATGTATTTCTCTAACAAAACAAATCATATATGCAACTTATATAAGCCCAAAAATTGACCATACACATAGGAAAGGTACTGGATTAGGGAGGCAAAATGGAATAGACCAACTGGAAACATTTACTTAGTATCTGAACTACATTTACAAGTTTGTTTAAACTGACACTGGTCCAATTATTGCTGCTCTGACTAAATTACAAAGGACCATTTGCCGTGATAGTTTGCCTGTAATGACCCTCAGTGGAGTACTGACTGACAGTTGTTAGAACCAATGAAAACATTTGAATTACTGACCAGTTTAATTTCTACAAAATTATCAGTTCACAAGATATTTCATCCTATATCTGTACAAGTAACTGAGCTATGAAAGATTACTAGTCATTGTTTACATTTTACTCCTGGCTCGTCCCAAAGCTCAAGGACCTGGGATGAAATACCTCGTGTGGATCCCTGGCTTCCTGATGGGCAGACCACAGGTGGTGAGGCTGGGTGGCAGGCCTGGGATTTCATCATTTTAGGGGCAAAGCCACTTGGCCAGCATTGAGGCAAGGTTTTTGAGGGTACAAAAGCCACATGCCAGGGGATCAAGGCCATAAGTTAAAAATGCAAATCTGAATTTACTTAAAGAGACAAATCCACCCCAACAGAAGAAACAAGGAAATAGCAGTTACAGTATATTAAAGTAACAGATTGCATACTTGAAAATGTACAGCTCAACTGCTTGTTTGGTCTTTACTACAAAACCTCACCTCAGTAAGTTTAAGACTTGCTTTAAGTCATCATTTAAAATGGCTGACTTCCTGTTGGGTTTAGGGTATGGCTCCAAGAAATTTCATTTGTATGTCTTGTGAAGTTACATGTGCCTCCCCAATTCTCATACATCCAGTTGAAATGTCACGCACGGGCTTCTCCTGAGCCACTTTGTCACAACCAAGCATAAGACCCACTTAATCTTTAGCCCCTCAAAAATGTGATTCATTTCAAGGTAGAAGAAGAAGAAGAAGAAGAAGAAGAAGAAGAAAAAATCCTTATATTATAGTGGGGTCCTCACACCAGTTGGTGCTTGGGGCCTAATAATTCCTTCAGTTTCAAAAGGGCCCTCATGGCCACCTGCAGTTGGTACTGGGGCCCTAATAATAACTTCCTGCATTACAATAGGGCCATTACACCGTTCAGTGCTCAGGGCCTAAGAAGGGGGTGAAAAGTGCTAATAGGGTGGGCAGGAGGGGTGGTTGATGTGTCCAACAGCCACCAACTTTTACCCAGGAGGCCATTGTTCACTTCCCACACACTTGACATGGTGTCCCAGAACGTCAACAACCAACGCACCCAGGGTGCACATCATATGTCGACACGGAAAGTCCGTGACCAAGCATGACTAGACATTGTTTTCCATCAAACCAAAAGAAAGACTTCGGTGTGTACACTTCATGGTGCTAGCATGGCCAGCTAAATGATTTTAGGCAAGATCATGTTGCTTTTTAATGGAGCAGGCTAACTTGATGATATAATTGGGATGGTCATGGTGATGACTTTCTCAGGGACTCCAGCCCCATTTGTTTGTTTGACAGGCGGCAGGGGTGTGTGTGTGTGTGTGTGTGTGTGTGTGTGTGTGTGTGCATGCGTGCATGCGTGCGTGGGTGGGTGCGTGCATGCGTGTGTGTGCACATGCATGTGTGTTTCTCCATTTGCTATAAAGGATATGGATTAAGCTGGAGAGGTGACAGATGATATGTTTACAGGAGACTGTTTGCTTTCTACACGATATTCAGTTCAAGGTTTTGTGTGTGTCACTGCCTGTAAACACGTACGTGAGAAAGACGAGAGTGAATGCATACCTAGTAATCCGTGCATTACAGGTTGTGTGTGAAAGAGACTAAAGCCCCGTTTCCACCAAACATTTTCAGTATGGTACCTTTGGAACCAAAAGTACCCTTCAGACATGGTACCTAGACCCTAGTATTTCCACTGCAAACCGTACCTTTAAATGTGGGCAGGGATTGTTGTCACTCACTGTACTTCCTCATTATCAGTGACACAGAGGAAAGTCTGCGCCTCGTTTATCATCCACAGAACGAGGCTGCACGCCAACATTTTCAGAACAAAATAGCTCAAAATAAAACAGGCTGCAGTGAGAGTCTCTCTCCATGGGATATTTAAAAATAGCGGGTTTTTGCACTTAGTCCTTCTCAGGCAAGCTTGGGGGTTTACTGTTGCGTTAGCCGACTATACGCAATGCTTTTCTTTTCTCCAAGTGAGGATTAGAATATATACCATTCACATAACCTGGCCAGAATTAATACATAGAAACACTTGAGGATCCACTCATTACTAAAAGTGTATGTCATATAAAAACTAATGGTCAAAGTTGTAATATAGAATATTTAAGGTGTGTTGATTGAGTCAGCTTGTGCATTGAGTAACATTACAAGTTAATGTTCCACCTTACAAATCCCACCAGTCGGCCCAGTGAGTGAATTTATTTTTTCTTCAACTCCGGCTGCTGCAAGAGGCAGCAAAACATCCTTATATTTTATAGTTACAGTCTACTAATTAAACTCTCCACGATATGAACAGTGGCTTCTGCCTCAAAACCATCCACAACTCAGCCCTGAGCAGAGTGACTGTCCACTACTGACCAATCAACAGACTGCAATGTTCACAGCTTCGCCTTTTAGTACCAGATCTGTGGCTAGGTACCCTAACAGAAGGGTTTGGATTAGGTTAGGAACGGTTCCATTGGTACCATGATCCATAACTTTTCGCAGTGGAAACTGAAAAAAGGGTACCGAACTGAACCTTACTGTACCATACTGCTCGGTGGAAACGGGGCTTAAGACTTTTTCAATCACATATAAATTTCCTTCCGTCCTTCCTTCCTTCCTTACTCAGTGTCTGTCTCTTGCCTCAGTCTAACCCCTGCACTCCTTCCCTTTTTTTATTTTTCTGGGAAGTAGTCCAATCCAAATCTAAACTGGTGCTGTCTGCTGTTTACTGGAGTTACAACACAGCACAAATAAATACCTTAATGTTATTTACAAAACAGACCTCATATATAATGCTGCCCCAAAACCCAATCCTCAGAAAAAGCTGGGATTGAGGGTTGGAGGGGTGTTTTGGTAAGGCATTGGCAGTGTGCCTCAGTCATGAGACTGTCATCAGAATTGATCACTGATTCATTCATTCATACATTTAAATGCCTAAAATGAAGTGTGATAATGTTTGGCAGGCTATTTTCTATCTGTATTGGAACGTGTTCTTTAAGATTCTGGCAAAATGAACTAAGTCAAGTCATCTTTACTTGTACAGCACATTTCAAAGGGCTTTACACACAACAAATCTGAACAAAATAAAATAACTTACATAACTTGGATACATATTTAAATACATAAAAAGAGAAGAAAAATAAAAAAAAACAGTTCAACCCCTGCCCACCCATCAACATAACACAAAAGAAAGAGAGAAGGAACAAAAGACAGATAAAGAAATGGAAGCACTAACTATAGGCCTGAGAGAACAGGTAGGTCTAAAGCTTGCTTTTGAAAGACAACACAGTTGTGGTAAATCTAATATCATTGGCAGGTTGTTCCAGACCCATACCAGATTTACTAATTATCATGACTACAGTTAGGAGACCAGTATCTGACGATGTGAGACTTTTGAAGGGTCTGTAAGCAGGTCAGAGATGTATTTGTGGGCAAAATCATTTGGTGATTTGTGAGCAATGAGCTTTATTTTGAAACAAATTCTATACTTTATCAGAAGCCAGTGAAGTGATAGGAGTAATAGGAGTAATATGTTCGGTTCTTCTTGTCCCAGTGAGTACTCTGGCTGCATTTTGGATGAGCTGGAGCCATCCAAGTCATTTTTTTCTTTTGGAAGTCTAGAGGGGAATAACAGTAGTCTTGCCTACAGGAGGTGAATGCATGGACCAATTTTTCCATGTCTGACTTAGACAAGGCAGATAAATTAGACATCTTCCCCGCTGCTTTAAAGACTACCATGGTTAGACCAATTCTAAAAAAAAAAGTAATTTAGATTCCTCCTATTTTTTTATTTGCAACTATGGACCCATATCAAATGTACATTTCTTAGAGAATATTTTAGAAAAAGTTGTTTTTGACAGGAAAATACTAACATCAACACCAATGATATGCACTGCAAAAACTCTCTGAAAGGGTTGGGGTGGAACGCTGGTTCCTTTAGTGCAGGAGATTGCTGTTCCTATCCTATTTCCTGCTACAATTTAACATACTATCCCTTACCATAGAAGGGTTGGTTGGGTTATACTAGAAAAAAAAAAAAAAAAGTTTGTACGACACGGTAGTTTGTACTACCTACCTTGTCAGAAACCTAAAGTATTTATAGCTGATCTCAATGACCACACAGGTTGAAAAGCTAGCCATCACAGAGGGGGGTACAACACAATAATTCTTTTTACATATGGGCATAACAGCACACATTTTCACACAGTCTATCCGTGAAAAGTGCTGCACAGGGTTGTACATATGAATAGTTCCAGAAAGAGTTGCATAAAGAATGAATAAAGCTACAGAGAGAGGCAATAGTGTAGTTTATGTGAAATGCAGATATATGCTGTAAACCCACTAAGAAAGCTCCAGGATTTCCATATAACTACTTAAAACTGGATACTTGACAACATAGTTTTGTTACATAACTTTGACTTCAGCTATTTGTTTTCCCAAAAACGGGTAGAGATTTGACAGCAAACTGAAAGAATCCTGGTTGCATGTATCAGTATACCTACTACAATAAACCAGACTACACCACTGGGTAGAAGTCCATACCCTAGGACCTTTCTCACGTCCACAGCTGGAAAATGCCTGCATGAAATGGGTGAAAGTTGCAATGTGGGTTCCAACATTGGAAAGATGTGCCTGGAGTGGGGTTTGCTATAAGCTTTTTTACCATCCATCAAACACTTGTGATAATTAAGTATAGGCTACTGGTGCCCTAATCATGAATATAAAGGTTCTGTAAACTAAAACAAGATGTTTCTATGTCTAAATCTAACTTTGACACAGGAGACCAGCATTTTGGTTTACCTCCTTTTACCCTTACTGCCAGGCCTGGATAGAGGTGTGGTGCCACATGCTGTGGCATGCTGTGTGAACAGTGATGATGAATATTGCACTGTGCCTGGCTTCCTCTCGGGGGTAAATGAAGAGAATTCCCAAAGCCTTGAAATCCTCCACAATCCCATTTGATCTTAACACTCTGCCTCGCCTAATGTATCCCTAAGCTGGCCTTACCATACCACCAGTTGTACAATAAGCTCAGATGTTTCACATGCTCCATCCTGTATGGCATCCACAGGCAGCAAGACAAGAATGAGAATAAGCCAGTGGCAGGACAACCACAGGAGACAGAGAACGAGACAAACAGCCAGCTGAAGTGGAGAGAAACGCACACTCCACTTGCCTCTTCATTCTGAGCAAATAAATCCTCCATTATCATGTGTCTCTCTTGGGTCTAAAAGCAAGCATCTTACAGGGAATTAATCATAATTTACGGAGGGGAGGGGGAGACCATTTCATTTCCTCATCAAAAGTTTGGGGAGAATTGTTTTGGAAGCCAAGCAGCAACATGGGAATGGCCATCTCCTCTTCTCTTTCCTCTCATCTCCTTGTTTGTGCCTCTGCAAAGCTGTTTGTCCACTCTGTTCATTGCAGGCCAGGCCTCGCTTCTCCTCTGTCTGTTCAAACATCCCTGTATCACTCTTCTGACTTTGTATTTAATTGCCACACAATTCAATATCTTGCTTTATGTCTAAGAACATTTTGATGCAAAGTGTCACTATATAGTTTACAATTTGCTTTGCTCACTGTCATTCATTAGCTTGAATCCATTGGCCAGCATGGACACTGAGGAGCAGAAATGGAGGGAGTCCACTGGTAGGAGAATGTGGTTTAAGCTCTGTGTAAAACCCTGTCAGACTGTATGAATATGAATTTGGCTAGAGCTGGGAAAGTCAACTTAAGAAAAAAGTCTAAATAAGTGTGTGTGTGTGTGTGTGTGTGTGTGTGTGTGTGTGTGTGCGTGTGTGTGCGTGTTTGTGTGTATGTGTGTGCGTGTGTGTGTGTGCGTGTGTGTGTCCAGCTTCTGGACAGCCAAGCCTCCTCAGACCTCTAAACAAGCACCATAAATTCACCTACCACTTACCTGCAGTAAAAATGTCAGGAGCAAGGCTTTTATTGGGCCACACACGCACGCACGCACGCACGCACGCACGCACACACACACACACACACACACACACACACACACACTCATTCCTTAAAACGCACACCAAAGCCTTTTACCAACTGTCTAATCCATCTTCCATAGCAGTCTAGCAGCTTTACATTGATATTGACATGACATGCTGGCAGGGAGGATGGGACTCCATGCTAACAACATTAGCCACATACATCCTGTCACAGCCACTCTGTCACCTTCATACACTATCATCCTCTGACATACAAAAAAGCTGAAATGAAATGATATAATGTTAGATGGAAACAAAATTACACATTTATTGCTGCAAATACCGTCTTTCTCAGTGGGATATTTCCTGACAACGTGACTTCCAAAAATAGACTAAAAATTTAAAAACCTTAACCCTGTTAAACCCAAATATAGAAAAAAGAGCAAAGACTTTTTTTCACCTCTGTCTTATAGGAAGTCTGTGATGCAGAAATTGAAGGGCTATTTAATTTTTTTTTACATTTTAGTAAGTTTTTACAGAAATGTTGTAATATTGCAACAGTGGGCCTGGATGGGAGCAGAATTTGTGTATTCGCACTCACACTGTCAGAACAAATATACTGAAAAACTAAGGATTCATTTGCAGTGTGGATTGCTTACAAAGCTCTATAACAGTAAATATCATAAATAATAATCACACAACAGTCATATTTTTATGAACCATAATTTATTGGGCTAAAAAATACAGAATGAAACTTTGGGGCAGACCCAGGACACGCTGGCGGAACCTGGATTAGTGGGAGAAGACAGCGATGCCAACTTTGTTCAAAAACCAGTGCCCAGTGTTCATGTACAGTGGTACTCCAAAAAGCAGTTCCTTTCCTCTGAAAAGCAGAGACGGACACTGCACTTCCTGCAGAGCGTATTAGAGTAGCCTTTATTGCAATATCCGCAGCATCCTCACTTTGTCTTTACTGGGAAATGTGCGATCATGTCCTTGTGCACATCCACTGGTGGTACACATGACCTCTTCGGAGCAGTCACTGGTCTTTGTGGTGTTATTGTCATGGATGTCAAAGGGCTCTGTGATGTCACTAGTGATACAGGGCTCCCACTGCCTAAAGATGGTCACCCTCTCCTTGGTGTGTTGACAGTTGATTTTGTTTGAATAAGATGACAAAAAGTTCAATTACAATGTCAAACATACATTAAAACTGTATGATCAGTGAAATATTAAATAGGGTTAACAACAGAGATGGATGCTTACCAGGATGAGAGAAGATGCTAGTTGCGCCTGAAACCCTGTTCTGTTCAGCATCTCTTTCTTGGGAATATTGCAAACTTTACAGTCTTGCTTGCAGAGGAGCCTGGCGTTGATCACGGTGAGGATGATGGTGTACTAGAAAATGAAAATGTATCAGCAGTGCAATTTCATCGGGAACTTGTATTTTGCAGCAAATGAGTCCAACAAATCCGCACCACGCATGTATTTATTGTAGGTACCCAGAGCAATGTAAGGCCTCTCAACTTCTGTGCAGGATTTGGTGCAAATGAATTCTAATTATGTGATACATTCCACTGAGGTCACACAATACTGTCTGGCTAGCTTAATGCATCTCTAGTTAACATACTAAAAGGAACCCCGAAACCACTAACACCCCCAGAGTGTAGAACAGTGCACCATACATACAACTCCCCAGACCACTTACATCCCCACAGTCAAGAACATTCACACCTGCCCCTACACCCATACAGAAACCATCCTACACAACCAGTGTCTGGCTTTAGATATTTGAGCAAACAAAAAAAAAAGCTCAGAACAACAGTTGTATATGTATTTTTACTGATAAAATACAGCCACAGTTTCAAATACTGCTACTAAAAGGGCTTGAAATACCACAACAAGAAATCATTTATTCCTTCATTCAGAATTACTCAAATCTGGTCAAAATAGATAAAACACATTTAGAAATTGTAAATCATCAAATACATTATATTTCTAGTAGTAATAAGTAAGTATTTTATCATTGTGAATATTTGAGAAGTGCAAGGTGCATATGCTATTTTGACTACCATCCAACAACAAAGACATAACAAGCTAAAAATCTAATTTGATGCATGCATTCAACAAGAATTTAGTATTTACCTGTTCTAGACATTCTACTAATCACAAAAAAAATATTTCAGGTATTTTACTTAATTCAGTGTTGATATATCCAGTTCAGTAAAACAGGGAGATGCGCATCCAAGAAAGTTTGCAAGTTGTATGAGTTCATGGCCTGATGGCCCGACCTATTTATACATTTACCATCCAATGGCATTGCAAAGCTAAACAATAGGACCTAATGACTATGTGAATATGGTCTTTAAAAAAACAAACAAAACATTTGTAGGTTTGTTTTTGGGACAGCTAAAAGTGATGTTGTAATTTTACAACAGTGGGCCTTACAGGGTTAACCCAAATCCCAGAAATGATCATCGTGTTCAGTATATTTTCATAGTTAATAAAACCACATTGTAATCAAGTTTCACAGATGCACTGACAAATTTCATGACATACACTACAACAATTAACAAAATTTTACAATATTTTTTGAAAATTTACAACAGAATAACTTTTTAATCATATGTTATCACTGAGCTCACCAGGCGTATATTTGGGACAGGCATCTACATGGGACAGGCTTTTGAATGAATGAATGAATGAATGAATCATTTTTATTTCAGTAATATACATCTGGCGCAACAAAGATTATTTCACACAAAAAAGGAACAGGCTGAAGCCCTAGGCTTATTTTTGCCTTTCCTATAATTCCTTTTGTGCAAAACTATTGCTCAGCAAAGATGGCAAATACAGTCAAATTGTGTATTTAAACCAGTATGAATATTATTTGTAT
This sequence comes from Epinephelus moara, assembly GCF_006386435.1. Lineage (NCBI taxonomy): Eukaryota > Metazoa > Chordata > Actinopteri > Perciformes > Serranidae > Epinephelus > Epinephelus moara. Next base: position 42,511,565 of record NC_065507.1, on the reverse strand, counting down.
AAAATTAGGTTTACAGCTACTTACAACTTGGATTCTTTTTTATGAAAAAACCCTTTTGATTCTTTTGATGGAATATGAAGGAATATGAATAACTTACCGGGTAATCAAGGAATGGACACATATTCTGACTATATGACAGTTTCAGAGGTAGGAAATTATGGGGTGCCGTTTGTAAAGTGGGTCAAGCTGAAAATAACATCAACATTTTGCCACATTTAGCTTCAAACAATGTTTAAAAAAGTGTTGTGAATTTTTTAACGTCACCTTTTACCACATTTACAGCAATATTTGTTAACTTAGAAATATATTAAATAGTTAAATCTAAATATTAAATGTGGCACCTAAATGTTAAATGTTAAATCTAAATATTAAATCTAAATCTAAATGCTAAATCTAAATCTAAATGTTGAATCTAAATGTTAAATCTAAATCTAAATATTAAATCTAAATCTAAATGTTAAATCTAAATCTAAATGTTAAATCTAAATGTTCTGGGTGAAACTAAATATTTAGCTAATATGCAAATTGACACTGCCGGTCACCGGAAGTACCAAAATACAAGCTCGAGACGGTCAGACTGTGTTTATGGAATCAAATAACGAATTAAAACCAACTTATCGGGGAAATGGACACTTGAACATACATTAGCATGATAATAACTACCTAAAATAACAAAAAACATGTTTGGATAAATTTTATTTGACGTGTACTTTCAGTTGTTAGTGTCCCTTCAGAGGGAATCACCTTGCTGTTTACAAATACTTCCGGGTAGAAAACCAGCAGACTTTAGCTACATATATATATATATGAATATCTCACATTTTTCACGTCACTATATCACCGCTTAGACTAATCTGGTGTTTGTAAAGTCTATAAACACAATGATTGAACAAACATAACTATTTCTGTGTGCATGTTTTGAAATTAATAACATGGTCACTGTAGATTAGTGGGGCTAGCCATTAGCTGTTAGCCCCGTTAGCGGTGTCTGTAATGAGTCATTAACTCCAAACGGTCCGTGAAGAAAATATTTGTTTCCAGCGGATGTCTTAGTTACAACATGATTGAGCTAACTGGAGTAGTTTCATGTCGTATCCGACAACGGGAGGCTTTTAACAGATGACGTCCTGATGTTAGCTCTGCTGCTGCTGCGGCCACTGATGCTTTCTAGACATCGTGATTTCCCAAAACTGAATAAATACCACACATAGCAACACAAAACTGCTTTGCTAGCTCAATCATGTTGTAACTAAGACATCCACTGGAAAAAAATATTTTTTTCACGGACTGTTTAAGAGTTAATGAGTCATTACAGACACCGCTAATGGGGCTAACAGCTAACGGTTAGCCCTGCTAATCTATGATAACTATATTATTATTTACAAAACGTGTACACAGAAATAGTAATATTTGTTCAATCATTGTGTTTATAGACTTTATAAACATCAGATTAGTCTAAACGGTGATATAGTGACGTGAAAAATGTGAGATATTCATATGTAGCTAAAGTCTGCTGGTTTTCTACCCGGAAGTATTTGTTAACAACTAAAGTCTGCTGGTTTTCTACCCGGAAGTATTTGTTAACAACAAGGTGATTCCCTCCGAAGGGACATTAACAACTCAAACACGTCAAATAAAATAAAATTTATCCAAACATGTTTTTTGTTATTTTAGGTAGTTATTATCACGCTAATGTATGTTCAAGTGTTCATTTCCCCGATACGTTGGTTTTAATTCGTTATTTGATTCTATAAACACAGTCTGACCATCTCGAGCTTTTATTTTGGTACTTCCGGTGACCGGCAGTGTCAATTTGCACATTAGCTAAATATTTAATTTCACCCAGAACATTTAGATTTAACATTTAACATTTAGATTTAGCATTTAGATTTAACCTTTAGATTTAGATTTAGATTTAATATTTAGATTTAACATTTAGATTTAGATTTAGATTTAATATTTAGATTTAACATTTAACATTTAGGTGCCACATTTAATATTTAGATTTAACTATTTAATATATTTCTAAGTTAACAAATATTGCTGTAAATGTGGTAAAAGGTGACGTTAAAAAATTCACAACACTTTTTTAAACATTGTTTGAAGCTAAATGTGGCAAAATGTTGAGCCACTTTACAAACGGCACCCCATAGGAAATCACTACTTTTTATCATCTCTCTTGTTTACCAGGCTGATAAATCTCAATGAATAACTGCCTTCTTTGGTGCTCAGTCTAGTTTCAGTAAAATAAACTTAACAATTGAATTGTGGAGAATCTTTCTGTCACAGTCTGATCAGCCTTCCAGAACCAGCACATCCTCCAAACCCCAGATTCTGCCCTCCCAGCCACCCCTCCTGTCTGAATCCTCTGACGGCGACTCTGAGGAGAGTGACCTCGAAGCCCTCCTCCGACGTCCCTTGAGGGACACAGTCTGCACAGTCAGTCCGCTGTCACAGTCTGCTTCACTCCCTCACCTGCTCCTGGTAAATTTACAGCTGCAGCTCATCAGCCAATCAGCCTGGTATATAAGCCTCTCCAGCACACACACTCTTTGCCAGATTGTTCTTCAACTACATGCAAGACATTCCAGGACTCACTCTTGGCTTGATTCCCCGGTACCGACCCTGCTTGTTACTGACCTGCCCCCTTCGTCTCTGCCCTGGTAATTACCTCAGCCCTCTGCCTCCGACCCTGATTCCTGCCTGCTCCCTTCCTGGTTCCCATCTGCTTGGCTCTGTGGCTTCATGGTGCAGCACCAAACCTGCTTACCTCAGTTCTCCTGGTTTGGCTAGTTACAGCAGACTTCACTCCAGTACGAGCAAGCTGAACTCAAAGACCACTGAACTTTTATCTGTAACTAACTAACTTCATATCTGTGTGAGCAATAAAAGTCATTACCAACTGTCATTACCAACCTAGCGGGACAAGGACGAAAGTTAAGGTGGCTAAAGTCCGAGTGGGGCCGGCAGGAGGGATGGTGGATGCGTCCAATAAACACTGACTTTCACCCGAGAGAGCAGTGATTGCGTCCCGTAAGATTCTGAAGGCAAACCCTGTTCTTTTTTCTTAAACCTAACCACGTGCTTTTGTTGCCTAAACCCAACCACGTCAATTTGCGGTGTTGTACTGACGTAAATTTCCTGTGAAAACAGAGGTGTATCTTGAAAGAAGACAAATCATGTAACAGGCAGAACTTGACACAGTGTCTCCAGAACGTCAACAACCAATGCATCGAGGGAACCTTGCACGTCGCACGTGTACGTGGACGTGGACGTCTACGTGAACGTGGACATGGAAAGTCCATGACCAAACGTCAATATGTGACGAGGTAGGAGTGGGAATGTGTTGCAAAGGAAGATGTCCATGTGTTAATCAGTGTCTCCTGCACAAAACCTGTCAAATAATGTTAATTTCTCGTGGCCCCAGATTACAGAAACCATATCATAACCGGTGAAGGCATGAGTAAAGAGCAGGTAGTTCCTCTGTCTTTCAGAGAGAGCTTTTGGATCTTCCTGACCTTGTAAGAGCCCTTCGACGTGGTTCAGAAGAGTGGTGATTGGTGTTTGGGCTATGGTGCACAAGCATTACTACCACATCTGTATCTTCTGCCCGCACCTGAAAATAGAACTAGATATGTGCAAAGCGTCTAAAACTGTGCAATTGTCATGTTATTTAACAATGCCAATACTCTTCCTATTTGAGGATAAATGCACTTGCATTACAACATGGCACATCAAAATACAGCACAACGTAGTAAAATATCAACCAAAGAATTGTAACTGATGTAAGTACTGTAACAATGTTTCATAATGTTTTACTGACCTCGACAGAGTCATTTGTGGCAGCAGCCACAATCATAGTGTCAGCATAATTGTCACACTGCTCCACGGTGATGGATGAGCTCGCTCTTCTTATGAGTGTTGTCCGTGAACTTTGCCCTTGGTGTCAAATGTATCTTATCTGGTCAAACCTTTTGATCACAGCAAGAGTTCTTGGACACTGGATGTGGACATAATTTTTTGGTGAGCTGCTGTAGCCATCAAAGACAAGAATGATCTTCTGAGAGCGACTGCCAAGACACTTCACAAAGCTCAGGTAACTGTTGGCAATCTCCTGCCAAGTCTGACCTTGTTTCTACTTGACCATGTAAAGAGGCCATCCGCCATCAAGCACCAGACTGGAGCAGGGTTGGTCAGTAAGGTCAAGCGGATTGGTGAAGTCTTTCAGGCTGGTCTTGGAAAAGCCTGCCTTGTTGGCCTCGTTCATTTTCTGATCTTTGAGTAAGTGCGTGTGTCTGTGTGTCGGAATTGTTGCTGACCCATCTGCATACAGGTTAATGCGTCTTCATATCTAAATTCCATATGTGTTGATGTGTAAGTGTGTACATGCACATGTGTTAGTGTGTGTGGTAGTGAGTGAAGTGACTTGAGGCAGACCCCGATATTGATGGGGATCACTAACACCTAACTGACACCACTGAGACTGCAAAAGGAGTTAATGATTTAGAGGCACTGGCCTTAATGTAATGAAAGAAAGCTCCTGCCTGTAAAGAACACACACACACACACACACACACACACACACACACACACACATGCCTACCTATGGGTGCTAATCCTGTGAGCTTACATCTCCATTAACACTAACACTGCACCACAAACCTACTCCACCAGCTAGCTAGCACTCTCAGTGTTTCCCTGAGGATATCAGAGAGACACTCTCTCTCACTTTCTGTCTCTCTACCACACACAGCCTGAAGGGATGTCAGTCCGCACACAGCCTGAAGGGATGTCACTGTGGGTTCACAGCACAGTCAAGAAGTGTGTGTGAAAGTGAAAGTCTGTTTCTGTGAAGTAATCTATATAACATGTGAATGGTGTCATTGTACTTGAGTGTAAATAAACTGATGTACTTTGCATTAACACCATGCTGAAGTATATGTACAATACAGGATTAAAATGATGTAGTGAGTTTACACTGACCTGTCAATGCCATCCAACGCTGACACAGTGGAGGTTCCCCCTGCGCACAAATAAAATTACACTGACAATTCAAAATAATTATAGTCACAGTCATAGTCATATTTATTAGCTCTTCACCACAATTGTGGTATGGAGTACAAACAAGACAAAAAACAAAACATTCAAAACAACACAAAACAAACTTTTATGTTTTCTCTATTATCAGTCTTCTTCTTCACTGCCTTTGTTGCTCCATTGCTTAGCTGGTGGCCAAACTACTGCTTCTAACTGACAGTCAGCTGAAAAGCTTGATCTAACAAAGGTTTGTGAATTGTGCTACCATCTTGCTGGCATGCAGGCAGTGCATCCGTGTGCAGAATACAAAGAAAATTAGGGACTCCATAGCACTAATAATGGCCAAAAACTCCACAGGGTACCTTTTACTTAGTGGTTCTCAGTTTTTTTCTGTCATGCTCACCTTCAGCCAAATAAAGTCATGATATATATGTTTATTTTGTAGGAGACAGGGTTGTCAATTTAGTATGTAGCCCTCAAATTCTTAAAAAATGGCCTTCTGAACATGGTTCTAAACCATCGATAATGTCCCTTTACCATATAGAATAGAATAGAATATCGTTTATTTGTCACTGTCACATGCACAATGAAATTAAAGAGCCACCTTGTCAGTGCATCAACTCATAAAACTATATCATATAAAACCATGAGCAGCATTAAAAAGAAGACAGCTAAAAGTAAATAAAAAGCAAACACACAACCAAACATTCTCTCCTTGGTCATTTGCACAGTCCCTTACTAAAAACCTGTTATTGCATTCTTGCTTTCCTAAGTGTGATTATTGCAGTTGGGTAGAAGCTGTTTCTGAATCTGTTTGTCCTCGTTTTGATTTATGCATTTCCTTGTGGTAATGCTTCAGTATCTTTTTCAGGTCCTTTTGTTGGGTTTCATTGCTGACATCTGTTTGTTGTTAAGGTCCTCATTTCAAATAGCACTAGTCCATACCCATTGAGTGCACAGTTGCCCACGTACAGTTGTGTGTTTTGGGATATAGGTCATTGCAGATACAGGAAATTGCAGATTAAATAGTCAACTGAACCCATTAAGAAGAGCAATGTATTCAGACAGAGTTTTTGTGAATTTGATAGTACAATTGCTTTATTGAAAGTACAGTAGTACCATTGCCAATAGTGGGAAAATGCCGTGTAAATGTAATTAAGGAATTAATAAGCCTATCTTTATCGGCTGCAGCTGAGCTTATGTCTGTTTGAGGTGGATGCATATATTAACGGCGTGCACAGTGTAACTCCGCTGCTCGGCTACAGCTGATGTCCGTTTGAGGTTGGTTCAGGCTTCCCTTTTATTATAGTGTAGCTGACTGTTCTGGTGTTTCTGTCAACCGAGCTCGTCCCTGTGCGTCTCTGTTGGCATAACAACTGACCCCGCTTAACAATTGACCCCGGTCTCCCCTAGCTACACTCACAAACACACAGACACACAAAGTTGAGGGGTATGGGGCAACTTCCCACGCGCACATACACCTACACAACATGGCAATTGGTTAGCGTGTCAATGTGACATCAATGTGCACATTTTAGCAGTGTAAATGTAATTAAGTAATTCATAAGCCTACCTTTATCAACTGCAGCTGAGATGTCTGAGTTGGATGCATATATTAACGCGCGTGCACAGTGTAACTCCGCCGATCGGCTACAGCTGATGTCCGTTTAAGGTGGATACATATATTAACGCGCATGCACAGTAACTCATGGGGTGAATGCATCAATTTGTAAAAGAATATACTAATAATAGTGTAATTTTTTGAAAAAGTAGCTTTGTCACCTTCTACCTATGCCAATCCTCAATGACTATGTGCAGTTTCACATAGATTGACCATGTCAGTGAGTAGAAAAACGTGGAACAGACACACCCACAGACAGACAAAGTTTTCGTCATTATAAGATATCAGATATGGCTTCAACATAACCTCTTAATAAAATGCAGTACAATGCAATGCCACCATTAACTACTGTAGTCCCTAAGATGACCAACTGACATCTCTCTGACAAACGCTTAACAAAATCTAAACACTATAAGCTTCACAAAGACAGCATTTGTTGCAAAGCTGTTTCATTAGATCACATTAGATTTTAGAGGTGTGCCTAATGAACTCAAAACTCAGTGTAGTTCCCACCTCAACTACCATCTGATTTACGATCTGTTAGTAACAGACTGTTCCTGTTTTCTCAGTGCCCAACTTCCCAGTAGCACTACTTCAGTACACACTTTCTCTGTGTGTGTGTGTGTGTGTGTGTGTGTGTGTGTGTGTGTGTGTGTGTGTGTGTGTGTGTGTCCCTCTCTCTCTCTCTCTCTCTCTCACACACACACACACACACACCATTACACATTATACAGCACCCATCATAAAGGAATTAGTTTGATGAGCCCCTTTGCACTAAAGCCTAATTGAATTAGCATTAACCAGGCATTAGCATCTTAACTGCACAGGTAACCCAGAAACAATGGCATGAAGCCACAGAATACTATACCTTTCAGCTGTGTGTGTGTGTGTGTGTGTGTGTGTGTGTGTGTGTGTGTGTGTGTTTTGACTTCTATGCTCATTAAGTTTTTATTCTTACATGTGAGGAAATGTTTGACGAGTGGAAGCAAAGTGGCCATCCTTTTCTTCTGTAAGGGGCTAGTTTATTTCTAATCATGCTGTACACTTACACCATACAGATGTGTGTAGCATTTTCTTGAGCCATTTAAAAGTCTCTACACTGTACTCCAACCTTCAGGTGAGATTTATGCAAGTATGCTGGATTGCTAAAATGGTCATTTCACCGAAGAGAAAAACGTAGTCAAACATTTGAGAAAGAAATGGGTCACGAGTTGGGAAAAAAGCTAAATCAAGTCTTGGAGTGTGTCTATGTACACTGTGTACGCCTTGTGTGGTGCACTAATTTCAACAGGGCAGTGTTGTCTCAAATCGCGCATTGCCACTTTGCACTTACAGGAAGTGACATCTTTTTTTTTTTTTTTTTTTTTTGTTACTTCCTCCTCTTCTTTGTCTTCTTTTAAAATGGCAAATTACAAACAGACGGTGGTGCATTATCACCAACATTTGACTGCTATCTCTGCCCACACATAAACCAAACTTATGCCACAACGTCAGTGCTGATTAAAGTGTGCTGCAATAGTCAAGTCAAAGTTTATTATAGCCCAAAATCACAAAAATGCCTCAGTGGGCTGTACATAAAAACACATAAGCAAATTACAAATAATATTACAGAATACAACAAATAACAAAGTATATAAAAACAAGTGAAATGACTATGTAGAACAAAATAAACAGAAAATGTTACATGTATAGTGACATATTATAAAAACAAAAATAACATTGGCACTTGTATATATTAAAAACTAAACATAAATTGATGCGCACAATGACTGAGTAGTAGTAGATAACCATGATGTAGTATGTAAGGACAGAGACTATGTGATGTTAAAGGCGGATGCAAAGAGGTGTGTTTTGAGTTTACTTTTGAAAGAATCAACTGTGCTAGCTTCACGGATTTGAATGGGAAGGTGGTTCCAGAGGAGAGGGGCTCGGTATGAGAAGGCTCTACCACCTTCTGATGATTTATTGATTCTGGGGATGGATAGGAGATCGGCATTATGTGATCGTGGAGGCCTGATTGATAAACATGGAGTAAGTAAGGTAGGATTTGAACCAGGAGAGAGCAGAGTCGGTGAGTCCTATGTAGTTTTCTAGATGGTGAAGTAGAATATGGTGATCAAGGGTATCAAACGCTGCGCTGAGGTCTAGCAACAACAATGCTGAAGCTGAGTCTGAGTCGGAGGTGAGTAATAAATCGTTGACCACTTTTGTTAGTGCGGTTTCCTTGCTATGGAATTTTCTAAAACCAGATTGATGAGGGTCGTATAGATTATTGAAGGATAGGTGATCAGTGAGTTGTTGGGCTACTGCTTTTTCTAGGATTTTTTAAAGAAAGGGGAGATTTGTAATTGGTCTGTAGTTATTGATCACATTGGGGTCAAGGTTATGTTTCTTCAGTAGTGGCTTGATTACGCCTGTTTTAAAAGATGCAGGTACTGTTCCAGTGGTAAGAGAGCTATTAATTATATGTAGTAGTGGTGGACTTAGAATTGGGAAGAGAAACACTAGACTAGAAACACATGTAGCGGTACAAAATGACTCAGCCGTGCTCGCAGTAAACGCCGTCAAAGTTAGTGGATGTTTGTCGCGTTTGCGGCGACACATTCTCGCCAACTAAAAGAAACAAACATAATCTTTTACAAGGCCATGACTCATCCGTCCGGCCGGACTGTAGAGGGAATCGCCTTGTTGTTTAAAATACTTCTGGGTAGAAAACCAGCAGAGCTTTTAGCTATATTATACATATATATATATATATCACATTTTTCACATCACTGTATCCCCGTTTCGACTAATCCGATGTTTGTAAAGTCTATAAACACAATGATTGAACAAACATTACTATTTCTTAGCCGTTAGCGGTGTCTGTAATAGGTAATAACTCATTAAACAGTCCATGAAAAAAATATTTTTTCCAGCGGATATCTTAGTTACAACATGATTGAGCTAGCAAAGCAGTTTTGTGT
>NC_065507.1:42491516-42501913 GCF_006386435.1 Epinephelus moara | reverse complement strand
GTGTCCTTTTCAAAAATGCAAGAGGCGTTGCTTTGTTGCCGGCCGTTTTCGCCGGTGTGTTAAACACACTTTAGAAAGGAGTGTCCCCAGACTATCAGAAGGCGGAGATCTCTGATTGTCTGGTGGCGAAACTAAGGAGGCCCCCCCCCCCGGCAGATTAGGCCTATGTCAGACTAACTAGGGGCGGGTCCAAAACAAGCCTGAGCTAGCCCTAATTATAAGCTTTATCAAAAAGGAAAGTCTTAAGTCTAGTCTTAAATGTGGAGACGGTGTCTGCCTCTCGGACTGAAACAGGAAGATGATTCCACAGGAGAGGAGCCTGATAGCTGAAGGCTCTGGCTCCTGATCTACTTTTGGAGACTTTAGGGACCACGAGTAACCCTGCGTTCTCAGAGCGCAGTGTTCTGGTGGGATAATATGGCACTATGAGCTCTCTAAGATATGACGGAGCTTGACCATTTAGAGCTTTATAAGTTAACAGTAGGATTTTAAATTCAAATCTGGGTTTTACAGGGAGCCAGTGCAGAGAAGCTAAAACAGGAGAAATATGATCTCGTTTCTTAGTTCCTGTCAGCACACGTGCCGCTGCATTCTGAATTGGCTGCAGAGTTTTTAAAGACTTATTAGAGCTACCTGATAATAGAGTTACAGTAATCCAGCCTAGAGGTAACAAAAGCGTGGACCAATTTTTCTGCATGTTTTCGGGTCAGGATAGGCCTAATTTTCGCAATATTACGCAGATGAAAAAACGCAGTCTGTGAGGTTTGTTTTAAATGGGAGTTAAAAGACAAATCTTTATCAAATATTACTCTGTTGGAGGCCAGAGCAATGCCATCAAGAGAAACTATGTCATCAGATAAAGAGTCTCTGAGTTGTTTGGGGCCAAGAACAATAACTTAAGTTTTGTCTGTATTTAACATCAGGAAATTGGAGCTCATCCAGGTTTTTATGTCTTTAAGGCATTTTTGAAGTTTAGTTAATATATTAGATAATATTAGATATTAACTAAGGGAAGTACATATAAGGTTCGATGGGCCTCATGCAAGAGCATTTTTGTGTTGTTATCCTAAATCTCTGTTGCCATGTTCCAGATCAGATCCCCCAAACTCTAATAAGAGAGTAATCTGCTAATTTAGTATTGCTCTTGAAAACATAGTGAGCAAACATAGCAAATTTAGGGGGTGTTAATAAATGTGTTTGAGAGGTGATTGTAAGGTACACATGTGATGTGTGTTCATATCCAACTGTGCCATCCTAAGCCCCTGTTTTAAAGGTATACACACCCACACACACACACACACACATCCCACTGCAGTGTGATTAAATCTTTAAGGAAAGTAGAACTGGCTGAAGGGATAAGTAGGGCCAGTATGTGGGGACTAACAGCTGGTTGGAGAGTGGCTTTAAATCCTGTTGGATTTAACAAGATGGAAGTAAAAACAACAGTCCAGGACGTGTGTTTTAAATCCTGCTGCCAACATTACATCCTCACATTTACAAGATGTAAAGAGAGATTTAAAAAGAAAAAAAAAACGTCAGTAAAGACATGTGGATGCCAGGGACTATGCATGCCCCTTAACTCAAAAGCAGTGAAAAGATGAGGTTGAGTTCAGTCAATAATGTATAAATATTTTTGCGAATTGAACTAAAGTAAACTTGCTTGTTACTGTTTGTTTTTGCAGTAGTAGTATAGTTGTAAAGTATACATACAATAGTAATTGAACTATTGCTCTTACTATTACTATTACATAATGTCCACAGAGGCTAGATAGTGAAAGCAACATATTAGCAGAGCTGCAGCTCTGTCTGTGGCTACACAGGATGCGTTCAGGCACAGTATTGAGTGTAGGTCACCTGTGTTTTAGCAGTGCTCAGAGCCCAACATACAATCACTGTAGTTACTTGTGTAAAATAGACTTAAGTGTAAAACTACCCAGTTACATGTGCTTAGTGTGAGTAAAACATGAGCTGTTACACAGCCTGTGTAGATAGCTTTATTGATTACAATAGCAGGGAATATGAATTGTCAGGTGCACGTGAGATGGACAATTGAAAAACGATGCTGCAATGCGGGAATGTGTGCAATACAGGCATGTGTAAGATAAACTTGGAAAAAAAATTGAACCTTTACCCTGATTTACCCTGATACAAATGAAAGAAATCATGTAATAGGAATCTTTAATTTGCTCTATTATTTTCTGTCTGTATGATGCAAGGAACAAGAAATCTTTTTGCTTTATTTCTGCCAACAAATATAACTCCAATCAAAATCATCATTTCTATACCACAATGTCTTGCTCTTCTCCAGGAGAGACTGCTAAAAATGTATTTGCTTTTTTCCATAGTAAAGGACCCATTTTCAAAATTCATACATGTTATTCTTATGGTCTCAGAAAGTCAAAAAATATTGATAAACTTGAACAGCTCTCTCTCAAAACCAAAAACTAGAGTGCTAAAACTCAAATTTGTGATGTCATAGAGTATAAAGTAGACAATGAATGGTGAAAGATGTTCTGATAACACTGAGAGCCCCCAGGGGAATGTACCCCTGAGTATACAGGGACATTTTTTGTTTCAAAACTACAAACACTACAATAGAATAAAGCTCATTTGTGTATAAAAAAGAAAAGCATTTTCTGGTTGCACAAGATCAGTCTCCCATTTATTGTCTATGGAGCAGCTCCAGACTTTGTACCCTATGACATCACACGTTTGAGACAGAGAGTAATTCGTGTTCACAGATATTGACTGGGATTTCCTAGGCCATGTTAATAGCATACTGTGTTTCTTTATTTAGGTGGTGTTCCCCTCTAAAACAGATACTCAGATCAACAGATCAAAACCAACTATCAGCCATTGGTAGTTTCAGTCTGAAGCTATTAGTATCAGCATTCAAATTCCCATATTGGTCAAAGCCTGGTCTGATAAACCTAAAGCTTTTTCTAACCCTCTGCCAAGCTCTTATCACCCAGAAAAGCCACCACTGTCAAAACCTTTGATCTGCCTGACTCACTGGCTATCAGAGAGCAGACTACTGTGTGTGTGTGTGTGTGTGTGTGTGTGTGTGTGTGGTTGTGTGGTTGTGTGTGTGTACGTGCATACCCTGAGGCCTGGACAATCTCAGTTCTGCTGCGGGCCGGTGACAGGTGCTAATGATGGGGCGAGAGGCTGCACGGGCCTCCATGCTCCCTACTGTGATAACACTGACCGCCCTGCAAAAGCATACAAACATACACACATTCACTCTCTCACACACACAGTAGTTAGCTTCCTGATAACTTTGCTGCACTTCAGAAGCAGCGTGTGTGTGTGTGTTGGATTGATTTTTCAAAGGATTCCCCTTTGGTGCCAGCAGGCCCTCCATCAAAGCCAGCTTGAGAGCCTGTTAGATGTATGTCCTTCTGTGTGTGTATGTGTGTCAAACAACAACCCTGTGTTTTGCCTTGGAAGTGAGATGATGTTATTATGTCCTGCACGGTGGTTGATTTGTTGTGTGTCTGTATGTGTGTCTTTGTAAAGGCTGAATTGAATTTTGTAGCTGTAAAGGCCCATCTGGACAACACAGCTTAGTGTTACGGAGTGAAGTGTGGCTCATTGCTTATAAAGGTACAATGCACTTAAGCCTCCAGCTGACCATTTGGCAGAGGATTTACATGCTTATGTATTTAAAAATTTCATTAAAAAAACCTTTTCAAAGCTTTCCACACAAGTCTGCGTATGTGGGTAGACTTGTAGGATGGTAGGATTTAAGCACATTCTGCTCAGGCCCTCTTGGAATTCATTGCAATAAAATGGTGTGAATTGCGATCATTTGCTACAGTACCTGAAATTCAATGGAACAAATTGCAACACTGCTAAACAAATAAATAAATGATTCAGTTTATATCTGATGTTTTAGCCAATTCAGACGCAGAATACTTGAATTGATTCATCTTGTCTAATTGCTTCTATCTTTATATTTACCAGTCACCCTCAATTTGTCTGTCCATGTTTTCAGTACTTTCAGCATGCACACAGAGATGTCAATGTTAATGCTGATATCTTCTGTATCATTTAGGTTTAAGGTCAAGCACTTGATGACTTGTTAGATAAGGCAATAATGTCATTTTAGGTTAGTTGTCAGTATCAGTCATGTCAGTCAAATTCCACCTGATCACTCTGAGGAGACCTTTAAAGTTTCTTTTCATTTACTGTACAATACTGTGATTTATTGAACATGCAACACTTTGTGCAATAAATGACTGCCACAAATTTATGACAAATAATGCTGATCTAGGGCTGAAGAAGTCTTAAACTTTGATCCATACAGTGCCCATGAAATGAGTCCTAAAACCCGGAAATGAGTGTTGGTCAACACAAGTTAAAGAGACTTTCATATTCTGTTCTATTACACAAAATACATTGTTAATTACCCTGCTCATGATTTTTGAAGCTTTTAGTTGTCTTAAAAAAGGCAGTTGCTAACAAGTGGCTAAATGAGACTAAAAGCGTCATCACACTGAACAAGGCTTTAAAGTATCGTGGTGGGGATATTAAGTCATGTGACCATAGGGTAGTTCGTTTATAGTTTGTTATAGTTCATGTTAGCTTTTTACTTCTGGAGATTGAAGTGCTGTTCATTTGTGAAGATTGTGTTGTGAAACAAAATGTGTAAGTATCATTAATATTTGTTTGCCACTAAGTTTATTGTCTGCAAAAATCCCAAGTCCAATGGAAAAATTCTATAGATTTTTTGAAAAGGGAACCAGGGTGATGCTAACTTCCCTTGTCGGTCTACAGAAAAATATCATCCCTGGAGCACTGTGGTTACTTTGTAACTCAGCATCAGAAGTGGCATCACTAATTCAAAGGTCGTAGAAAAAAAGGATCAGAAAAACTCGTAAACTGCCTAAATTTCAGGCATTAGAAATGACAAAACTTTATAAAGTTGTAGAGGTCTTCATGGGTTGTAGAGGTCTTTGTTTACTGTAGAAATTTAAAAAAAAAAATCTTTCTTAAAAGGACCCAAATTCAATTTTAAATATTAATGGATATACACATCAGGAAATGAACCCCTGTCATCAACTGGGGACATGTTCAGGGTGTCTCCCACCCTTTGCCCAATGTCAGTTAGGATGAAATGAATATCTTTTGCATTAAAGGTTCTAGAGGTAATGACGTTTTTTTTCACAAGGCAATTTCACCTGTTGGAGACCCAAAATGGCAGTGAGTGATACCTGCTTGAATGTTGCAGATGTCATTACCCAGAAACTTTCAGACATTTTTTAAGTTTTAACTCAGTTTCAAGGGTAAACCCTAGAGATGCTTTGCAGAGTTTGGAACTCTAAAACATGGTGCATTTCTGGCTGCACCCCAGTTAGTGACAACACTAGACAGATGTTTACATTTGCAGAACACTGACTCTAAAGCCCCTTTTACACTGCCAGATTTTCCGCAAATGTTGGGCCGTTTTGCCAGCAAGCTGCGAGCATTTAGACACACAGAGCTGAATTGGCGAGTTGATCCGAGGTGCCCAATTTTCCGCCGCATAGGGTAGTCATATTGGCGGAACCCTTTTAGTTTAAACAGACCGAGGCGGCCTTCCGCAACGGGAGGGGCTATTGAAGACTTATGGGAGGAGCTGTTGATGACGCTTCACATGCGAGCCACTGGCGGTGGATAAACAGGAAACAGCTGATAGCGGGAATTAGCGAGCAGCTAGTAGCAAGAGAGAAAGGCAAACCTGACAGACACTGTAAAAATGAGCAACTGGGGAGACAAGGAATTGCGCGCCCTCCTTGCCCTCGCAAACGAAGAGGCCATTAACCGTCAAATGACGGGAACGGTGAAGAATGGGCCGACTTACGAGAGAATCACCGAAGGACTGACTAGCCGCGGCCTCCCTCCCACATCACTGTTTACGTCACACGCTGAGCTACACGTTTTGTTACTTGCTCACGCCCCCATTGCCCTGAAAAAGGTGCATTCTGTATAAACAAAAGTAGGTAAGCGGCATTTTGCCGCATTCCCCAATTTTGATTTTATACTGCCAATGCTGAAAAAAGACTGATTGTGCTTTCCTGCAAATTTGCACAATTCCCATCTAAAAAGGGCTACAAATCACTCATTGAGGTGTGGCCAGAAGTGCAGCATGCTTGGAAGTTACAGTCTGGGCAATAAAAAGTCCACATCAGTTTCCTGCCCTATTTGACATAGCACTGATTCCTTATTAGAGCAATTATCAAACATTTTTTGGAGGTGCTTGTTTGCTGTCAGTCACAGTTATTTGAGAATACTAATATGAATTTGCACTGCATGTCCCCTACAAAAATACTTGTTAGCAAAAAAGGACAGCTTTTTAACCACTCCAAAGCTTTCTTATTCACATGTTGTAACTTTTTTATGAAAACTAAATTCTGTTATTAAAAAAGCAGGAAAAACAGTCACAGGATTAGTGGTACCACTTGATGAACACCTACTTAATCATTTGCCATGAGTGTAGTCTGCTAGCATCGATGGAGAGCATCAGCAACCTAGCTAACCTAATGTTTCATAGATTTCAGACCAACTGTCCAGACCAGGCAACCCCACTAAAAGGACGGGACCTTTAAGATGCTGCATGCACTCGCTTTGCTCAGTGGGTGTTTGTCAAGAAACAGCTTGAGGGCATAACTGCTGCTGAAACCAAAATAGCTTCTTTGACATTACTGTTTCTAAACATGTAAGTAAAGCAGCTTTGGAGTTGTTGAAACTAATATTCTATATGTTTTAAGGAGCTAGGCTGGCAGTTACTCCCTGTTACACCTCTGTACTGGATGCACTGTATGTTTGACTGTTGCTCCAAGATTTGATTCAACAGTTGTGTGGGTTTTTCCCCCCACAGAACACTTATTGTCAAAATCATATGTAAAGGTCGTGTGCTTGTTTGACTCAGTCATTATGTGTGCCCAACTGTCTGTCACATATTTATTTGGGTGTTAACAAGATGAGAAATGCCAATATGTAAAATTTAACTGATGATGATGATTATAATGATGAGTCATGTGTTTGCATTGTTCTTTATAGCATGCTGAGTCATAGGAGCATTTTACTCACATCAACGCTAAATCATTCCTTTCGGCCTTCATCATCTCTTAGTGCTGGCAGCCACAGTAACCAAGTCAAATGTACACACTAATAGATTAAACCAGTTTCTTTAGTGTCTACAGTACATGCCTGCCTGGCTGGTAACACACACACACACACACACACACACACACACACACACACCACACACACACACACACACACACACACACACACACACACACACTCACACAGAAACAGGTTGCAGACTGTCTGGCTCCAAAGCACAAGATCTCTCTGATTGTAGAAATTATGGCAGACAGACAGGAGAAGAGATTAAGGTGCAGTGTAAGCCTGTGTGGATTTGGTTTGACAGGTATGAAGATTGTGTAGTGCTTACACGTTATTTTTTGTATGTGCGTGTGTGTGTGTGTGTGTGTGTGTGTGTGTGTGTGTGTGTGTGTGTCTTTGTGTGACTTCAAACCAGCTGGTCACTGGTGTGTAATTCATTTAGGTAGAAATGTATTGCTAATATATTAGCAGAAGAGTTGTCCTTCTAACCAGTTGCATGATTATCAGTTTGGCAGATCATTTGAAATAACTCAACAACTGCACTGACTGTTAACGCACACTTCTTACAAAGGCTATACTGTCCGGACAGCCAGTGAAATCTACTTATTAAGCAAAAAGAAATGTGGCACTCACACTACGTTGATCTAGGTTCAACCTCCAGTGCAACTGCTATAAAAATACGTACCAGCAGGTCAGTATTCTGTTATCAGTCATCTGGTCTGTGACGGTTCAATGAGGCCTGAAAAAATAAAATGTCGTACAGTGCAAAATTACTCAGTAAGTATTCATGCAGAAAAAAAAGTTCCTATAGATGTAGATATTTAAGGTTTCACTCATTTTACTTCTTAATATACCACTGGGTAGTTTAATATACAGTAATACATGATATTCTATAAGGTCATCATATGTTTGTAGCATGGCTGTCTTGTGAGAACCATGCATCTCTAAAAAGTCAACTTTTCATGGTTTCAGAAAAAAAGCTCTGTTTTCAGCTTTGTGATGATGCATTTTCCTGTTGATCCAAGAGGGATTTTAAAGAGTTTATATAGCTCAAGAGCTAGGAGAATTTTCTCAACATCTAAAGGAACATGTCATCCTTCAGTTTATCACATTCAAATTAACAAAATTTGGAGGTGCATAGTTTTTATTGGACATGAGGAATATGAAAAATTGTACTCTGAAAAGTTGTAACTGAAACTGTCAGACAAATGTGGAGTAAAAAGTATAACATTTGCCTCTGAGATGTAGAGGAGTAGAGTTGCGTAAAAAAGATATAATGTACTTAGTTACATTCCACCACTGCTTTTGACCCAAAGTTGCTCTGATTGCATTGTTCAATTCATATCATCATGAAAATTAAAACTGCTTGCACCCAGTTTTGGAAAAAAAGAGTCAGAAATGGATCAGACTTCATATATTTTCAGTCCAAATGCCTGGATCTGTTCTGATCCCAATACTTCGAATCAGCTCATTATTGGTCATTTGGTACTACTGCAGATATTTGCACACCTCCCAATGTATTAAGTAATCAAGAGTCTTAACCTTGTGTTTGTTTTTTGCATGCAGGTCCATTTGACGGGCGTGGGGTGACTCTGCTGGAAGTATGTGGTAGCTGGCCTGAAAGCTTTGGTGTGCCACGGCACAATGTTGGCTCAGCAGACGCCAGTGATGAAGGCCTCCGGGAGAGACTGGCTGATGCCATGTCTGAGTCCCCCTCCAGGGATATAGTAGGATCTGCTACAGGTCAGGAGAAACTGAACAACACACAAATGCAATAACACATTTAAACATTTTACATGTACACATGCCCACTTCCAGAAAACTTTTATTTTCCCATCAAAAGATTACTGATGTTATGAATACAGAAATGTTGCCTCAGTGACGTTGCTCCTGCTCAGGTTATTCCAATCTGGACTTTAATCCAACCTTTTACAGTGTGGTTATTAAATATGACTGGTGAAAATCAGAGAAAGGATACATGAATGCCCAAAAATGATACTGCAAAGTAAATCTGATCTAAAGATGCCATATAGTCTGAACAAATAAATGCAGCAAAAAGATACAGACAAGATAAGTGATTCACAGTGTTTTACCTGTCTTCACTGGCATTATATTTTGGGGTTTTCCATTTGTCTGTACATTCTTACGTGTGTGAATGTTTTATACAAGTAAAAATTTAATCATACAAGTTCAGATTTTGCTCTATCAGTTCTCACATCATTTTCTACAAGTGCTCACATTTTACATCATCTTTACCTCCATTACAACTTTGCATATTAAAGGAATGTCCTGAGGATGTGGCTTAACATACATTTGTACAACTTGAAAGCAAATTATTTTCTTAAGATGCTTTATGCACCTGAGAAAGGTCATTTTACGTGTAATATTGGTCAATCTTGTAGCAGTAGTCCTTACACAAAAACACTCATCATTTGGGGTCTGGCACTGTTTTTGTTCTTATTCCATATATATCGTACTACAAATGTGTCCAGTGCAGCAAAGTGTCATGTCAGGTAGCCTGACCTCCTTACTGTGGCATTTACCCAGTAATATACAGTGCTGCCAGGTCAAGGCCCAGTGATGGATTAGCTCACCACTAGCAAGATGTTGTGGTTTTTATGTGTGTGTGTGTGTGTGTGTGTGTGTGTGTGTATGTATATGTGTGTGTGCGCGCGCAGCACACATGCCGTCAGCCCTGACAGTCCAAATGGTTAACTCGTTTAGGAAGTGGCAGTGCTCTCTTTGTCTTCCCCCTCCTCTTAAGTGGACAAGGGTTCCTTTGATTTAAATGTGTGTGTGTGTGTGTGTGTGTGTGTGTGTGTGTGTGCTCCATAGAAGCAGTCACGGGGGGGGGGGGGGTTGGGGTATAGGAGTGGAGGGGGGGTTCACAAGGCCCTAATGGATTTAGCATCGACTATCAACCCCCCCAACCATCTCCAGCCATATCCAGTCCAGTTCCTTTCTCTCTCTCTCTGTAAGGACTTAACCTTGTTTGTAGCCTCCCTCTCTCTCCCTCTCTCTGTGTCTCACTTCTCATCACTATTTTTTTTACTGCTGCCCCCAAACCCCCACCCTCTGTGTTTCTTCATTAGATTAGATATTGGAGACTCCTTGACAGTAGTAGTAAGTTGCCTCTTGTTCTAGTCACCCCACCCCACCTCCTCACCCCATTGCATCTTGACCCCCACAAAATTCATTACTGATCACATTACATCAAAATACATGCGCAAAACACACACACACACACACACACACACACACACACACACACCACACACACA
>NC_065507.1:42481616-42491467 GCF_006386435.1 Epinephelus moara | reverse complement strand
AATACATGCGCAAAACACACACACACACACACACACACACACACACACACACACACACACACACACACACACACACACACACACACACACTCTTTCCTATTCCTTGAGCTGTGCTGAAGACATTATCCACAGGGAACGTGATGGACTTGTTGGTTCCTCCATCCATTCATACAGGCAGCGAGGCTTCAGTCTCTGTAGGCTAATCTAATAGCGCAGCACTTCTGTGCAGTAACATAGGAAATGTTCCTGTATCTGCTATAAGGAGGAGAGTGCCATAGATTGTTGGAGTTGGGATTTAATGAAAGAAAGGGCCTGGTTGGGACACTGCTGTTCATTTTGGTTCCACTATGACAAATTGATACAGTCTGTTTGATTACCTGTTTGTTAAAGAACTAATTCTTACTAATGTGAGTTCTGCAAGACGAGCTTAAAGGTTTGATTTGCCCAAATAAAAAAATAAAAATAAAAAAACATACTGTAATTTTCTCAGTTACCTTTGTAGTATCCAGCCATGCAGATACTGTAGTTTTAATTTTATTACACCAGATTTAAAGATGTCACATCTCTCTGTTAGCACTTGATTTGAAGCACTTTCTATCAAAGCAATGGTCCCTATGAAAACTACTGTTTTCAGTGTATTATACAAATTATTGGCAGTAACGGGGGCACTGATCTGGACAGAGAAGGAGCGACTGCCCGCCCTGGTGCCGCCTCGGTTGAAAACGCCGCGCTAAAGTGCCCTCTTGAGTGGCAAAAATGAGAGGATGTGCCCTATCAGCTGCCCTCTTGAATGATAAAAAAAACGAGCAGATGTGCCCTTTTGGCTGCCCTCTTGAGTGGTGGTCATTTATAAAAAGATAAATCACTTTTCTATAATACATCACTGATATTTCAATGGAATAAATTACTTATTGACTTATTCATACTTCAAAAACAGCATCAATAAGTGATTAACATAGGGGGGATCAAAATAAAATAAAAATCAACCAGCCACCCTCCTCCCCTGACAGTCCCTTCATAAGTAACGAACAGTCCCTAAAGTGCGGTGAGGTTTGTGGACCGTTACTGACACAAAGACAGAAATGTGAACGGCTCGTTTGTCCTCTGACACGCCACATACCTGTGTGCCGCCACGGCTCCATTGTCCAGGTACTACTGGGCAGTCAAGGAAAGAGGAAATTACTGGACCTGGAGTCGGACGTTATCTTGCGCCGCAGAGCACTATGAGCCTCCGCCATATTCCTGTCTGTGACCCCCGTTCAAACCCCCGTTCAACCCACAACTGCCAGGATTCGCCTTTCCTTTCTGCTGCTGGTTGAAACGTGATAACAGAGGCGCCCCAGTGCCCACTCCACTAACTTGACATGGAAATGAGCGGTAGTCTAGAAAACTGGCCCACTCCACTAACTTGACATGGAAATGAGCGGTAGTCTAGAAAACTGGCGAGTTTTGTTTTGTTTTGTTTTTTTTGGAGGGCGCTCGTGCGCCCTCACATAGATTGCGCCCTGGGCAGTCGCCCACATTGCCCATAGCAAAACCCGTCCCTGGGTGTACAGGAAATCTAAAATAACCACTTGTCAACCAGACCCGCTGTTGACACTAACCTCGCGACAACTGCCACCCAGGCTACTGCAGATCTACTGCAGGTGGCAGTTCTCGCAAGGCTAGTGACAGAGTTCAGTTTGGAGAGGCAGAGGAATGTTTTCTTTTTTTAAATTATATTATTATAATACGGGAGATTTATGGGAAAATACTAATACGAGAGGACGGCGGGAAAGAGGGGTAAAATACGGTAGTTTCCCGGCCAAAACGGGAGACTTGACAGCTATGCTCTTGAGTGATCAAAACAACACGATGTGCCCTATTGGATGAAAACGAACGGATGTGCCCTTTTGTCTGCCCTCTTGTCCCCATGTCATGCAGTAGGTGCCCTTTTTTTTCACAGATTTTTAAATCAATCTTCTTGGCTCAAGAAAAGTTTTACAAATCTAAAACCTCTATGGATCAAAAACTCATAATAGAAAGTCATAATCGACCCTGTATACAGTTGAACAAACATCAAATTAAGGTCAAATCAAGGCTAAAGATGTAGATTGGCCGTAGGGAGAGCAAATTTTATTTTATTCATTGTGGTATTCATACACAGCACTTACAAATAATGTTAAAACATCTTCTTGGCCCTGACTCTGAGGATCTGATTTCCTCTGACTTTCTATTGGAAACAGGCAACAGTCAACATGTCATCCCATCCACATATGATACACACAAGATACACTTCTCCCTGGGTTAAAGTGAGAGACAGAGTTTTCTGCCTGAGTTGTGACGTGTGCTCTCTGAATGTGTGTGTGTGTGTGTGTGTGTGTGTGTGTGTGTGTGTGCGCGTGTGTGTACGTGTGTGTCTGTGTGTGTTGGCGTGAGACTTAGATGGGCAGGGGCAGATGGTATCTTGCTCAGTGTCTCCATTTGGTGGGAGCTGTGGCCCCAGCACGCTGGAGCTGCAAACACAAACCTTTAACCTGATTGCACACACACACACACACACACACACACACACACACACTCACACACACACACACACACACACACACAAACACACACTTGCACACACTCTTACCTCACCTATATGGACATTCCCCTCATCTATTCCTGTCATATGTTTCCATGCAACTGTTGAATGAATTCTTTGTAACTTTTCAAACTTTTATAGATAAATAGTTTCAGCTGAGTCTATGTCATTATTCGTGTAATTTCACTGCTATCTATCACCATATTTTTCATCTATGAAAACAATAGGCTGCATGAACTTTTATAAAAATAGATTTGGATGGAAACACAGCAGCAAGACATTTCTTTCCTTCTCTATGTGTCTACTCAGAGGATCTCGGCTGGAATGCTCACTGATGTAACAAATCACCGTCTCTCTGACATTCTCCTCCGGCACACACACACACACACACACACACACACACACATACACGCACACACGAGTGCACTCTCTTGCAGATTCACAGGAAAAACAAAGCCTCCAGTCAGGGTAATGAGGCTCTCACGCTAAGGCCGAGACCCAGTGTCGCCAGCTTGGAGGGCAGGTGACACTCACATAGAGAGATGGACGGCTGGACGGAGGGAGAGAGAGAACAGAACATGAAGAAGAGGAGGAGGGAGAGAGTAAGAGTGTCACTGAGGACTAAAAGACACTGGGACTGAAATTAGATTTGGCTCCAATGATATAATGTTGCTAACAAGATTTGGCTTATTGGTGCCTTTCCAACATAAATTCCACTAAAGCCATATGGAGAGTGGACTACTGCTCAACACAACATGCTGTGTCGAAGTCGAGAGCAACTTAAGCTGCGGGACAATGCTGCTTTTTATGTCTGTTTACTCGCATGCTGTCTTATCACAGAATACATTTCTTTAAGTGGAAGGATATTTTTATTTTGACATCTTCAGTACTGACTGCTTACAGAGGTGTAATGTACTGTGCAATACAGGAGTTTTCAACAAGTTCTCGTCTTAAGTCGTCACATATCACCGCTTTGTCAGTGGCCTTTCACATCTAAGTATTACACACTATATATCCTTCTGCGTCTGCTGTTGACGTTCGAGGACTACTAATGCTGGGACATCAACAAAAGCATATGGCTAGGTTTAGGGAAAAAATAGCAAATGGTTAGGTTTAAGCTACAAAAGCACGTGGTTAGATTTAAAAAACAAAAATAAAAAAAAAACATCATGGTTTGGCTCTACATACATACAGGAAGTGAACACTGGGCTTCCGGGTGAAAGTCCAGGCTTTGTTGGACCCACAGGGACTTTCCAGCCCCTTATATTATATCATTACTGGCAGTGTTTCAACCTGACGCTGTCCAGCAGCATATCATATCACTGCGGCTGGAGATAAGGCCAACATTTCATTAATATGGGCTAGTGGTTTTTATGATATTTTCATGATGATTAAGACATGCTGGACATATTACTTAGGTACTGAATTTCGAGTAAAGTTGACTGATGAGTGTCAGCTCGGTGCCAATGACCATCATTTGCTTATATTTATATCCAACATGCAAAAAAGTTTTGAAAATGTACAAGGTCAGTTTAGATTGAAGATGCAGAGCTAGGAATGTATTGTCTGGTAAAAACAAAAGTCATGTGTAATTTAAGTATTCTGTGGCAATTCTATCAGTTTGGGTAAATGGACAGAATAGAGACTTATCAGAAACAGCTTTCATATACTAGCCAACCCAGTTTCATTCCCAACTCCTCAAATACTGATGCTTGGTCAGTAGCCCTCAGCATCAGATACCAATGCATAGAGGGATCCTTTAGTAGCAGTATGAGACACACTGAGTGGCGGCATTTTCTGACACTTCAAGAAGCAAAAGAGAGTGTAAAGAGCAAGAAAGTCCACATAGGGCAGGCGGCGGAGGAGGTGGACGGGTCAGACAAACTCCGAACTCTCATACAGGATACCACTGTTCCTTTCCTGTGTAAAACCAAAGGTTAGTCGAGTTACTTTAATAACAAGGAAGTGTGCTCGTATGTGTAGCATGCAATGCTAGTGACATATGTCACATGATGTATGTGTTGTATGTGATGTTACATTACATTAGTATGACATCTATGTATTTTAAGTCAAACCATGATGTTTTTTCTTAACCTAAACACATGCAAAAAAGTTTTTTTTAAGCTATGTTCTAAGTTTATATTGAAAACAGACTGCATACATTTCACGAGTGGAAACTGACCTTTTCTGTGAAAACAGAAGTTTCTTTTGAAAAACACAAGGCATGTAATGAACGTAAATTGACATACCATGCCTCAGTGTCCTAAAGGGGGAACTGCCCATTGGTTCGACAGCCCATTGGTTCGACATCCCGACCATATTAAACTCATTGTTCCGAAGTCCGTTCCGAAATCATCATGATGCCCTGTGGTTAAGGTCTGGTTAGGTTTAGGCACAAAAACCACTTGGTTAGGGTCAGGAAAAGATCATCGTGTGGGTTAAAATGAAAAAGAAAGTGACAAACACATAAGCCATGAGCCTGCTCCGCCTCAAGCCGGTCGCAGCGCACCATACGCCCACCGCAAGCCGTTCAGCACCGCGGACAGTCAGACTAATGGGATGTCGAACCAATGGGCTGTCGAACCAATGACATGGACCCCCTAAAGGAAGGGGTACCTAGAGCATCAAAGTTTAACGTTTAGGGCCACTGTCCAAGTATTAGTATTGACGAGTTGAGAGTGAGAATGCGTTGCAGTGGCAGCCAGATTCAGATTTTTGATGCCAATATATGCTAAATGTGTGGGTAGATCAGTATGTCCAGGGTATTCACAAGTGCTTTTAATATCATGGTTCCTAAACCTGGGGCCATTAAACAGAAATGGGCCACAGAACATTTGCTAACAGATTTTGAGGAAACTATCTTCCAAAAAAAAAAGTTAATTTTGTAACTTTACAGGCTGTTTAAGGCCTTTTGTGTGGTTATTACCTTAAACTAAGTGGAGTCTGTGTGTCCCTCATCACTTCCTGGCAAGTCCAATCTGTATGCAAGGTAATCAGTCCTTCAGCCCTTCTTAGTTTATCCATCTGGGCGTGCTGTGTTTCTGTTACTTTTGCAACTAATAAAACAAACAGATCAACAAACAACACTTGAACATACTTATTGAACTCTGTTGCTGTTACGTTATTTTGAGATTGCATTTTTAATGTTTCAAGCACCACAATTGACTTTTAAATCATTAGAGGTGAGGCCAAAATTTCTCCTGTGTTGTGCATCAGAGTTGGTCATTCAGTCAAGTCAGTTAGTTTAATTGACTGTGTCTAGGTGATGAATTAAACATTAAACTTTTGTTTTAAAGTAGGTGAATTCGGTCCTATGTTTTCATTCAAACTAAGCTGGTAAAGGTGACTTGTTTTTATCTAAACAGAATGCAAACCAGAGATACAGTTTCTGGAGGGTTTCTTTTGTTGCCTTTGCTTTTTGCCTTTAATATACAGGACAGTGTGAAATGGGGAGGTAGAGAGAGTGGGGGACAACATGCAGCAAAGGGTTGGAAGCTGGGGTCGAACTTGCGACCGCTGCAGTGAGGCATCACCTCTATACATGGGGCGCTGACACTATCCACTATGCTACCGACGCCCCTCTTTTGTTGACTTTAAACCTCCTTACAATCAGACGTCCTTGTCAATACAATATCGATCTCAATACCTGGGTTATGAATTCTCTATACATTGATCTTAGTTCCTGCTCAAAAGAAATATCCACAGACAACGACTTGGCGATAAATGAAGATTTATTTCGGGCTAAATGTTCAACAATTGAGTCAATGAAAAGTAAATGAGGATGATATGAAAATTAACAGTATCTATAAATGGATTAAGGCAAGAGGTAACACTTTTGGTAGTTATTTAGTTTGATGATAGTGAGAGAATATGTGACTGTAGATAAATTGGGGATGCAGGGATACGCAAAACCATTTACCTAACGATACCTAAATTAAGATCAAAATAACTAAAACCCCTTTTACATTGCCAGATTTTCCACGAATGTTGGGCCATTTTGCCGGCAAGCTGCGAGTGTTTAGACACACAGAGCCGGATTGGCGAGTTGATCCGAGGTGCCCAATTTTCCGCCGCATAGGGTAGTCATATTGGCGGAACCCTTTTAGTTTAAACAGACCAAGGCAACCTTCCGCAACGGGAGGGGCTGTTGAAGACTTGTGGGAGGAGCTGTTGATGACGCTTCATGTGCTAGCCACTGGCGGTGGATAAACAGGAAACAGCTGATAGCGGGAATTAGCGAGCAGCTAGTAGCAAGAGGAAACACAAACCTGACAGACACTGTAAAGATGAGCAACTGGGGAGACAAAGCATTGCACGCCCTCCTTGCCCTCGCAAACGAAGAGGCCATTAACCGCGGCTTCCCTCCCACGTCACTGTTTACGTCACACGCTGAGCTACATGTTTTGTTACTTGCTCACGCCCCCCATTGCCCCAAAAGAGGCGCATTCTGTATAAACAAAAGTAGGTAGGCGGCATTTTGCCGCACTCCCCGATTTTGTTTTTAGGTAGGCGGCATTTTGCCGCACTCCCCGATTTTGTTTTTATACTGCCAATGCTGAAAGAAGACCAATTGGGCTTTTCTGCTTCCTGGAGTTCAGCAGGCTGTTCCTCCTACACTTGTAAGGTTTTATATAATGATTTTGATATGTAAACAGTTGTTGCATTTGCTGTGTTTAAGTGGTTTACTCACATGTTCATATTTCTCCACATACTCTACATAATATTTCCAGTTTGCATGTAAATATTGCTGATAGATGGTATCAAAATAGTGGCTGAACTCTGACCTTTTGATTGACACCTTATTTGAGCCAATAGGAGCTTCCATACTGATGGTCTAGACTTCAATAGCCAATGAGGGCCTTTGTTGAAAGGAAGTACCTGCCTTACCTGCTGGGATCTCAGAGCCAAATAATAGGCAGTGATTGGCCTGATGGCTCATTAGTATTGTAGTCAATGACACTCCTAACCTCCAGAGTAATTTTGAAATCCTTACTGTCATTACAGACTGTTATAAATGTCAGAAATGATAAATAAATGGCTCCTCTGTTGTCTTATGGGGGAAAACAGTCTTTCTTATCAATTTAGCTTTTCTACAGGTGTTTTTATATACAGTAAGCTCCTAAATAGATATTTCTGTCTATGCTGACTTGTTTTTTACTCATATTCACACATTCAATACATTGTTTAACCCTGTTTTTTTTCCTTTCTTTTTAAAGAAAAAATAAAGCGTCTGGACAAAGCCCTAAATAGCTCAATGACTGACACCCTTCCAGTGACTCTGATTGTTGGGAAAAAACTTCTGTTACCTTTCAAAGGACACCATGCAAGTACATGTACTAAAAACAGGACAAGAACAGCTTTTAATTTAAGTCTGAATGTTATTTTTAAATACAGCAACAGACTATTCCTGCTTAGCATACCTTTAATGGTGCTCGAAATTGAATTTGCCGTGTCCGTTTTCTTATTCTGTTTATTATTTAAAGAATAGGAGGTTTGATTACTCTGGTTCTTACATGTTTTTTTTCTGTAAATTAAATTTCAAGTGGCATTAAAACTGTCTTAATAATGTAGATTGCATGTTTAGCTTACCTGACCTGGTATTAATATGTTTCTTCCTGTGTGTCTTAGAGTTTAAGCAGGATAGTTCTGATATGAGACGACGATCTGTGACTCACAGTATCATCACAACTCATAGAGTGAAACTGGATAATGGTTTAGGTTAAATATCCTTTATTCGTGGTGCCAGTAGTGCTCTGTTTGTTTTTCATGTTGCTGTACTCAGCAGTGTATGTGTGTGGGTTTAGCTGACTGATGAGTTAAGGGTGCTGGGGACCACCCACACCCACTGGCTCATAACCAGCTCTGTTTGTTGGATCCCTGCTCAAAGAAACTGGGAGTAAGACTAATATAATACTAATAATAGTAAGACTGTCTGAGCAGTACAGAACTCAGCTGGCTCTTTCAATGCTCGACTCAAGTGACTCAGCTCAAGACAAATATTTAGTAGAGCCTTATCAGCGCCAAACAGTTTAGAGGATTTTTTTGTTCTTGTGTGCATATGTGTGTGTACAAGTGTGTGCATGCATGTTTTGATTTTATTATTCCCAGCCATTTCTTATATGTTTTTGTACAGTGTAGTGTGTGTGTGCGTGAGAAGCTTGAAGCATTCACACATGCACTTACAGTGCGGAGGATGTGTGAGTGTATGTGTACCACCCAACTCTATGTTTTTTTTTTTTTAAACTATACGTCCTAATATGACACTAATGGTTTTAGCATTCTCCATTCACTTACATAGATCTGTTATTATTACCTTTCCTATGCTATACTTTTGACCTACTTATCAACTCCATGATAAATGCAGTTTTTAGGTGGTATGCCCCAGTTTGTTAGTTAGCACATGCATGTAAATGCAACTGGCACAGGATCGCCTATATCAGAAACTGACCAGCCAGCCACTGGTCATGGCCGATCAAGCTGAAAATTGACTGATTCCAGCAACCAGCCGATCAATAGGTACATCTCAACAAGTTATCATCCCAAGTCGTCACATATAACCACTTTGTCAGTGGCCTTTTACGTCTACATTTTATGTGATAGTTATCCTCCTGCATCTGTCAACAAAATCATATGGTTAGGTTTAGAAAAAAACATCATGGTTTGGCTCAACATTCATACAGGAAGCAAACACCATGGGTCTCATTCATGAAAAGTGAGTAAATCTGTGTGTAGATTTGCACATAAAAGCCTACGCTACTAAAAACCTACTCCTTTGATCGTAAACACGTGTGTATGATCATGAATCCCAATCCATCGTAAAGTGACAGCGCCCTCCCGGTAATCAGCAATTAGCATAAATCCCCGCCCATGAATAGCCAATGACCACCATATGAGGAGGTGTAGGTGCATCCAGTCAACCTGTGAGTCATGGCGCAAACAAAGAAAGAGAGAGAAAGAAAAAATAATTTTTCCGAAGCGGAGATCGAAATAATTTTGGGTGAAGTGGACTTAAGAAAAAAACATTTTATGTTCTTCAGTTAGTAGTGGTGTGACAGGGACAGGCAAAGTGAAGGCCTGGAGGGAGGTAACAGATGCTGTTAATGTTGTCTCCGTAGTACAAAGAACCATGTCAGAGGTGAAGCTTAAATGGTTTGATATGAAACTGGAGGCAAAGAAACGCATAAGCACACACACAAAAAATACAGTGGTCACCAAACAAACAGAAGATTCATTTGTGGGGTTTTGAATGAAGTGGGAACGGGAAACCAGAGATGTTTTGTGCGTA
>NC_065507.1:42457981-42481515 GCF_006386435.1 Epinephelus moara | reverse complement strand
ATTTACATAGATAATTCACAGTCATGAACCTAATCTGGATCTTAAACCTGCTAATTGCCAACTAATTTAAATAAATGTGTTATATTTTTAATATTTTGTCATGTTTAGATTACGTGTTTCAAAGGCATCTGTGTATTGTGTATAACAGAGCGCAATACAAATAAAAATTGTAATTTATTTCAACCTGACGCTGTCCAGCATTGTATTATACCACCTTGACAGGTCCTGTACAGCTGCTTCATGAACTGACGGCGCCGTCCGCATATCATACTGCCAGGACAGGTGCCATCCAGCCGACTGGCAGTGTATCACAACACTACAAATGGTTAATCCAGCAACATTACAAACCGACGCTGCCTGCCAGTGTATCATACCACCACGAAAGGTGGTTTTTGGCATCAGTGTCACCGAAATCACTGACAAAGTGATTGTACTGACGAGTTTGAAATGAGAACAGGCTGTGCATCTCTTGTTTAAACTAGTTTAGTTTTCACACGACCAACATTTCACAATGAATTAACTAGGTATCTCAAACAATACATCATGTAGCCACTATCTGATTTTAAAAAAAATGAACTGAAATTAATGAAATTACTCATTCAAGCTTTAAATGTCTTTCATTTTATTTTAGCAGTCCTACTCTTGAAAATAATCTTTGGTCTTCCTGTCACTGGTCAGCTAAAGTGAAAGTAGAAGCCAACCCCAGATTCCCTCTTGTTTGGTGTTTCACCTCACTGTAGGCCTATTTGCATTTTTTTGTTCTGTGTATCCCTGATGCTTAAGGTCACCCTTTTTTATTAAGTCCTGATCTCACCTGAGCGCTGTAGGGGTACACACTCACAAACGTCCGATCACAGAAAATAAGAAAATCCAGGCAGAGGGCAGAGTCTCTGCAGAAAATACAGCGCCACACACTGAGAGCGGGTCATAAGTGATAATTGACTGACTGTTGTGGCCCACTTTAACCCCTGCATGTGTTTATATTTGAGCTGTGTGTGCAAATTTACGATTGGGTGTGTATGTGTACACTAAATGTGTATGCAAGTGTGTCAGTGTATGATGGGCCTGTATTTTATTAGCTTTACCCCTCACATACATGTGTTGAAAGGCTATGTATGCAGGGTCTAAACTTGTGTGTGTGTATGTACAAGTGTTTGCAATTACTTGACTTTGTGTGCACACATGTGCGGATGGATATGAGCTTCTATCAACTACCTAATATGTGGTCAAATATATGTGTGTATGTACGTGTGCATGCGTGTATTTCCCTGACTGGCCTGCACTACCTCTTATTATTTATTGCTAGCAGGCGGTGGTCCAAACAGGCATTCTGACTTAATAATTGGTCATTTGCTGTTGGAACCTGATTGTAGGCTTCTGGCTTGGTGACACACTGAATGTTGGCTTTGGGAGAGTTCAACTACACTTCTAATATTACCACTTTAGAGCAGACATTAGCTCTGTGGTCAAAGGAAAGGACAAAGAAGGTTTGATGTAGGAAATATCTATTGATGTCATGTCTTGGTGTAGATTGAGGGTTTCCTGCAAAAATATGCATACCCACTTGTGAACATACTGTATGTTGGTGTTAGTTTTAACACCTGGTGTGAAACTATCTTTAAGAGATGGCATGATGTTGCTTATCTCACTCAACCCATTTACTAATCAATATTACACTAGACAGCATTGTGCTTTAGTAGCATACTATTTTTCCATTTGGACCAAGTGTTCTTTTCCATTTGATAAATGTGCACTGTATATTACAATAACCTATAAAATATAGTACCTTATTGTTCTAATGCCACTGGACTCTGCTAAGAGCCTGTAATCTACCGTATGCATCTAACCAGTGCTAGGCTCCTGACTGGAAAAATGCAATACATTACTCATTACTGTAACTCATTTCTAAAGCACCATAATTGCTTTCGTTTTTAGTCCCAGTGGCCAGTAATTGTTTGATCCACTTATTATTTTTCTGTTGAATGTTCAGTTTTGGGGCTTGTCTGGAAACTAGATAATTTCTGTCCATGTACTCAAAGTCTGTGTGACTGATTTAAAAACTGCTGGTGTCATCATTTCAGTTGACGATTCCCATGATGAGCTTTCCATCACAGAAGGTCAACATCTCAATGATTTATTGTCAGAGTAACAGGAATATACCCATGCAGTGAAGTCCTCCTTCTGCCTTTTCTTTATCATGGTACTAGGAACCATCATACCAAAAGTCTGATTTGGACGGGACTTTTTTGTTGGTATGTGATAGAGTTTGAATTTTAGGTGATTTTCGGACCTTGTTTTTAGTGTGTAGAAAGGTACAGCTTTACAGTGTCTCATACCTGAAGAGGCTTCACACTTCAAATCATTCTGTGTTCAACATTCATAACACTGTTCGCTCAACATTACGCTTTTAGATGTTAGTAACACTGTCTTAGGTGTGGGTAATGCTGTTTAAGCTGTACGTCATGCTGTTCAAGGTGTGAATAATACTGCTGTTAAGCCCATAACGGTCACACACAGCACCTATGAGGGTCTAAATGCATTCCTTGTGCTTTACAAGGTTGAGCTTGTATTCTGAGCTTGCAGGAATATTTATCTGTCCATGCATAACAGGCCCCAACACCCACCATGACGCCAACTAAGTCATTGAAAATAATGCATGTAATAGACTGATCATACTCCAATGCCAGGCAACGTGCATTACTTATCATAACCAAGTGGGGCAGAATGAATGTATATACTTCAAATGACTTTATATTGGCAACATCTTTCTTTCAAATTTCCATAAGTGTAGTTCCTCAACAAGCAGGAAACACTAAAGACTACCCACAATGCTCAGTGACGGAAAGCCACAAGTATTGTCTGAAGTAAGATGGCCAAACATTTACCTAAAGAAAGTGTTCTTTTATTAAAATAAAGATTTTATATTGAGCTGAGCAGATATAGTTCATAGATAACATGACCATTCAGACAATGTTACAATAGCTTGAAGTATGCTTTAAACAGGGTGTCAGTATATTCTTGTTACTTTACGATAGAGTTGCTGATTGGTGTCTATGAGCTACCCAAACAAGCTACACAGGAAAAACATGTAATTTTTTGTCTGTTGTACAAAAATGAATAGCCTCTTTAAGTTTTGCTATTATATCAATCATTCCATAGAATGGTCTTTTAAGAAAACATGGAAACTAGTCTGCACGTCTGTTCAGACAGCTGTGTGATTTAATGGCTGTACAATACATCCTGTATTTGAATTGGCTGTGTGCTCCATTCACACAAAGCCAGGTTATTATCAATCCTGCCGGCTGACTGGTTTCTCTGCTATTCAGCCTTGTTTTAGTACACTGATACCCATCATAAAAGCAACAACACACAGGAGTGGGCTGAGGAGTGGGAGTGGTGTAGAGGCTTGGAGGTCCTTCTTTTTCTATCAATCAGTACAGACGTCTGCTGGCTTCAGTTCTACACACACATAACCATAGAGCTCACACACCAACAAGAGCAACATGCATGTAAGCGTTATACTAGGCGAAATTCTCTCGCGCGCCGGAGAACCTCCGTTCACATCAGACGCGCATTTCTCCGCGCCGTCGACAAGCGATTCTGCTCCCAGCTGTTATTTTTCACTGCCTGGCTTGACACATTCGCTCGCGGCTCGTGCAGAAAATAGACCAGACGCCGAACTGATCGCTGCAAATCGAGAGCCTGCCGCGGAGCTTCCCGGCACGGCGCGGCCAGTGTAGATGACACAGTCGGTTAACATGGGCGCCGAAAGGAAACTGCCTTCACTTCTCGGCGCTTCGAGGCTATTCGCGGCGCTTCCGCGGGCGGTGTGGCCCTGGCGTTACTGTGTCATATTGTTGTCATGCAGTTCATAAAATACTATAAGCATGCAAACCGCTGACAGTTGATGTGACTAGAGAAGTGTCACTGAGAAAATGCACATGTGGTCAAACTGTATTTAGGTTTCTTGTTGTTGAGTTTAGTTTTCTATCAAGTGTCTATTGTGTGTTACCAAATACTCTTGACTTTCATGTAGGAATTGTAGGTTTAAATTGTTTTGCCACAAATGCTGATATGAAACCTCAGTTTTATTATATAGGTAACATGAAATTCATAACCTTACTTACAACAATATGAACTTGCATTTCTATAAAACTTCTGTAAAGAAGTTTGAAGTTGTAAAATGTTATCTTAACTCATGTAACTGTTTAAGTACTTCAAAAATGTATAGAAAAATGTATAGAAAACAAACATATGATTTATATCAGGCACTTTTCAATGAAGGACTTAGCAAACAACACTCCGAATCTGACCAGATATTCAGTGCCTTTTGGCACTGGACAGACACATTTGAGTCTGCACCAAGTACTGAGGTTTGATACTCAACCCTATTACCAAGTGGTACTTGTGACATTGTAATTGTATGACATTATTTCATAGATATGCCAATGATACACATTCTGTCTGGACAGGTCAGGGTTAAGCAAAGGATTAAATGCTCTAATGAATGTCACTCAGCAGCTAAGTTTTAACTTTATGGTCTAATCACACCAACAGGTCTTTATTTTCCCATTAATTCACCATTGAGTTGTGACACCAGATCTTTTTACGGGGGTTGTATGCTCCTTTGTTTTGCAGAACTACTTTGTGATTTAGGCTCATGAGAAGGTAATGACAGGTGGCGTTCTTCCTACTAAAATTCAAGTTTGTATTTAACACTATCTTGTCAACACACGAGTGCCTTGAGAACATAACCATTGGAAATCATAATGTATTATACAGAATTCAGTATAATTTATCATATTGTATTGTACAAAATTCAATATACTTTACCTTCCAAAACCAGATATTATGAGAAAGTAAATGACGATGAACATGTTGCCTATACATTCAATATAAGTGTTTCTTTGATATAATGGTGAGGGCCTGAATGTGTTGGCAGCATTACATTTCCCATAAAATGTATTTGCTTCTGCAAATTTGTTGCATTTTCAGAAGGCAAACTTGATCCACGTTATCCATTAGTGATAAAGTGGTTGACAGCTGATGTGAATAACCAACATAAAGTGTCTAAGTAAGTTGTCTTCCACAAGTCTGCAGAACAGCTTTACACCTCCTTGTCATAAGCCCCTTTTACACTGCCTCCTCAAGGCGAGAATTTCACATCATTATATGCTGCGTCGCTGTTCTGTACAATAGGTACTATCTCAGAATGGGAGGACAGAGTGGTCTCGCCTTTAAGTCGGCATCGGAGGTAATAACAGCCCATCAATGACGACCCTTTCTTACTCTGAAGTCAACTAATACTGCTGCTTAGGGCAGTGCCTTCCAATATCAGACACAAATGAAAAAAGCCTTCTTTTCACATCGGCATAATACGTGGCTGGTCACCGTTATTGTTTAACCCACAGCTGGACAACAATGAAAGTTAAGGGCGTGGAAGTCCAAGTAGGGTGGGCTGGAGAGGTGGTGGGTCCAACAACCACTGACTTTCACCCGGGCGGCCATTGTTTGCTTCGTGTAAGATTATAAAGCAAAACCTCTTTTCTCCTAAACCCAACCACGTGCTTTTATTACTTAAACCCAATCACGTGCGTGTGTTGATTAAACGTAACCATGTGCGTTTGTTGTTGAAGGAAAAAACATCAATTTGCGATCTTGTACTGACTGATTTTTTTATTAGGGACCGAGTCGAAGGCAAGGACCCTATTGTTTTTGATGCGTTTATTATTGTTTCTCCCACCGCCTCTTTGAGCTGGAATTTGACCCCCTAAACATGCTCAAAAACTCACCAAAATTGGCACGCATGTCAGACCTGGCGAAAAATTTTAGAAAATCAAAAAATTAACCCCTAAAGTGCCACCTAGCACCACCTAGGCACACTAAAATGGCTGCTGCAGCCCGTAGGAACATCGTAGAAAGATCAAACCAAAACTGGCGTGTTCGTCTCATCAAGACCTACAAATCATGTGCTGACACCCCTGACCTAAATCCAACAGGAAGTGAGCTATTTGCCCTTTCAAAGTAAGATTTCGCCTCAAAACTGCTCTTCCTAAAAAATCATCTCCTTCCTTCACCGTTTATCGTATCCGCTTCAAACTCACACACATGACAGATCAACTCGTGCTAAACAGATCTTCTGTATAACTTTTTCATTACTCGAACGGTTTGGATTTTATGGGCTCCATAAGGTGACATGTCACAAAACGTCCTGACAATCTTTGAAAGCTGTCCCATAGGAAATGAATGGCAGCGGGGGAGAAAGGGACCAATCGTAGGGCTTTGTCTAGCCTTTACAGTGTCTCCATACTTTGTGCTACAGACTCCATTCCAACTCTCAAATGTTGCCACAGGTTTCATCTATTCACTCATGTTTTCATCTCTTTAATATATTTTACCGTTTTTAATCTGTGCCTCTCAAAGTACCATGAGCAAATGTGGAGAAATTGTCAGTTTATAATGGGTGTGTATTGCACGGAATGCTGTGAGCTAGAGTGGAGAGGGCTCTAAAAATCGTCTAAAACTTTTGTCTTTAACTGGCTGCCATGGCCACAATTTTCACTGTACATACACAATTTATACCAAAAAACGTAGGAAAATTTGTCCTGGTCACAGATATGTTGACATGGAATCTCTCACACGTACACATTTTTGCTGAGTGGCTCCAAAGCGAAGGGAGCGCCGATTTTTTTCTCATTCTTTCCCATGTAAACTGAGAGGAGAAATTTCTGGAAAACAGCTGAGGTGCAACACATTTGTAACTCGCTTGTGTGACCACATTTTTGACTCTACAAATATAAAACATGATACGTGCGTTCACGAGAAGTGTATCTCTTTCACCATCACTTTATTTTGATGATTAGACCAACGGTTTGGGTATGGGAAGAACTTGTTCGAGAAATTTCAAACCCATATTAAACAGCCTTTGCTGATTTGCTCTCTCATGAGCTCTCTGTGTGCCCCTCTGTGTGCCCCTCAGGTGTCATTAATCGCCATGACAACGGCTGCACACACAGACATGCACACACGGCTCTCTCTGTCTGTGTGTCTCACAATCTTTAAAGGACAGATTACAGCAGCAGAATCTTCATTTGAAACCGCAAATACACATTATTAACCCCTAAAGTGCCAAAATGGGCTCTCTTGCGCCACCTAGATGCACTAAAATGGCCACTGTGGCCCGTAGGAATGTCGTAGACAGATCAAACCAAAACTGGCGTGTTCGACCTACAAATCACGCGCTGACACCCATGACCTAAATCCAACAGGAAGTGAGCTATTTGCCCTTTCAAAGTAAGATTTCGCCTCAAACGTGCTCTTCTTCAAAAAACATCTCCTCCTACACTCCTACATTTATGGTATCGGCTTCAAACAGGCACACATGCCACCTCAACTGCTGCTAAACAGATCTTCTAACTTCATCTCTCTCACCATCACATTATTTTGATGATTGGACCAACAGTTTGGGTATGGGAAGAACTTGTTCGAGGAGTTAAATCTCCACTAAAACAGGTCTCTCTGTGTTCTGTCTGTCTCTCTCTGTTCTTCTGCCAGGTGCACCTACTTAGTTACCATGGCAACCGCTGTCACACACAAACTCACAGAAACATGATGATGTGTGCGTGTCTAAATCTTACATGCAGACATGACAGGGGCACAATCTCCATTTTAACCCTTTAGGTGCCAGAGTTTATTGAGGAAAATATTCCATTTCATTCATTTCAACATTTCAAAAGGCTTTCGCTTGAAAGTGGTGAGAGATAAAGGCATACTGTAAATGAGAAGACTGTTCATCATGACCCAAAGTTTGTGATGGGAGTAAATTAACTCATCTAATTTGCATATTGTGGTGTCACTAGGCGGCGGCCATATTGGATTTCATAAATCTCAGTAAAACAGCATTTTGAACATATTTACACAGTAGATTTCTTTTGTTTTGTGTCGTTTTTGTCGTCTCATCCTCAAAATAAAGGAACAGGAATCTGATGGGAGTAAATTCACTCATCTAATTTGCATATTCCACTAGATGGCGGCCATATTGGATTTCATCAATCTCAGTAAAACAGCATTTTGAACATATTTACACAGTAGGTTTCTTTTGCTTTATGTTGTTTTTGTCATCTCATTCTCAAAATAAAGGAACAGGAATCTGATGGGAGTAAATTCACTCATCTAATTTGCATATTGTGACATCACTTCTACATACCTACAGCTACAGAAAGCATTCAAACATCAAAACGTTCAGCTCTGTAAGGATTTTCTGATGTTTGTGGCAATATGTTTGATTTTTCTAAATAATTCACTTTAATTTTGAAAGAGGCTGTATGCCAGCTGTACATTTCCTGTGAAAACAGTGTATTTTGAAAACGCCCAGAACGTCAACAGCCAATGTACTCAGGTACCTTGCACGTAATATCTCGACATGGAAAGTCCATGACCAAACGTAGATATGTGATGAGGTCAGAGTGAGAATGTGTCATCAGTGACTTCTGTATAAAAGCGACAGCTGTCAGGACAAGATCATGAGTGGCATGGGTGTGATGTTTTGAGGATGTGTTATGCGTGTGACTCAGCACAGGAGATTTGAAAAGTAGCTGACAGCCGTCAGTTGCTAACTTGAAGAACAGCAGCTGAAAATGTGGTCTGGGAGCTCCTTAACTTCCGAGCGGAGGACAAGATCAGCCGACATGTAATAGGGATGGTAAGTGATTGTTATTGCCATGTAATGTCATTGTTATTGTTTATAAAGTGCTGCTGAGGCATATATTACATGCCACACCAGAGGTCGACGCTGTTATGTTACATGTCACGCCATTCGTGTCTCTTTTGCCTCCAGAATGCTGGCATGTTGTCTAAAATCACACACTGAAGCGGTATGATGCCACCGTTGTTTGGTTCTGTGTAAAAATGCAAAGGCAGCATAAAGAAAGGATTTTGTAGCGGCCCTATAGCGCCATCTCTGTGTAAAAAGCGCAATAGATTCTCTGTGTGTGGAACTCCTTTGGAGAGATGGACAGCATGCTTCCAAAGGATATTCTCTTATTGGGTGTTTTGATGATGTTGGTGGAGAGTGAATTTTGCTCCAAAATTTCCAAAAGGTGCCCTTGATTATGTTATTCATTTATCCACTCTGTACAGGTTTTTCCTTTAATCTGTGCCCTGTGTGTACATGAGATCATTGATCTAGTTTTCTTTTCTTTTTTTTAAACACTTTATTTGTAATTTTCCGAATATCCTATAAAACAATCATATTCTCTGTTTTACAAATAGCCATAGAAAAAACAATCCCAATAAAAGACAAAAACAAAGACAAACCAAACCGAAAATCAACCTGACAAACTTATCACAGACAACCGACAGACAAAAAAAACCAAAAGAAACAAACAACAAGTGCACCTAATATTCCTTATTACAGGACAGTCCAAGGGCAGGTATAAAAATTCAGAGTTCCAGTTCCAAACCAGGTAAATTTTTCACATAAGTTATTAGAGGGGAATCTGTTGATGGAACCATTGAGGGTACATCTGATCTTTTCCAGCTTTACGTTCTGTATAATGTCCCTAATCCAGTGGTGCTGTGATGGAGGAGCAATAGCCTTCCATTTAAATAAAATCAAGTGTCTAGCTAACAAGGAGGAAAAGGCAATGACCCTCTGTAAATGAGCGGGGGGAACAGATCCCGTTGGTTCAGAAAACCAACCGAAAACAGCAACCAAGGGAGAAGGTGAAATGTTATAAGCATAAGCATTAGAGATGACTTCAAAAAAGGATGACCAAAAAGGGACAAGTTTCGGACAAGACCAGAACATATGATAGGAGGTAGCCGGGGTCTGTTTACATCTGTCGCATGATGGGTCTGCATTCGGAAATATTCTTGCTAGCTTAGCTTTCGAGAAGTGTAACCGATGCAACACTTTAAACTGTATTAAAGCATGTCTGGAACATATGGAAGAAGAGTGGACTCTAGTAAGAGCCATATCCCATTCCTCATCGAATAGCGGAACCCCCAAATCACTTTCCCACTGTTCTTGAATATGGGAAATGGAGAGGTTAAAGCTATCCACGATATAGGAAAAAATAAATGATGTTCTACTCTTATTCAGCATATTGACCCTTAATAGAGAATCCAAACAGGAAGGAGAGGGAAGGGTAGGAAAATTAGCAAACTTTTTACGAGTAAAATCTCTAATTTGTAAGTGTCGAAAAAAAGATTATTGGTCAGACCGAATTTTCTGGATAATTGTTCAAAGCTAGCAAAAGTATTATTGAAATACAGGTCTTCAATACTACGAACGCCCTTGTCATACCAAATTTTGAAGCCATTGTCCACTAAAGATGGTTGAAAAAGATGATTACGTATTATTGGTGGGTGAACAGAAATACTCTGAATACCCAGACATCTTTTGAACTGCTTTACGATGCATAGTGATTGAGTAACAATTATATTATCCTTAATATTATTAACTAGCGATGGTAGGGGTGCGCAGAGTAAGGCAGGGAGTGAGTGTGGGCTGCTTGTAACCTTTTCAATCTGGAGCCATGCAGGGATCCTATCATTCCAGTCTTTTAACCACAGAGAGACGGCATTAAAATTCGCAGCCCAATAATACGTGCGCAAATTTGGAAGTGAAAGCCCACCTACACATTTCGGTCTTTCCATAAATTCTTGTCTTATGCAAGCTGATTTATTTTTCCATAGAAAAGAAGAAACCACTTGATTAAATGCCTTGAAAAAAGATTTTGGTATGAAAACAGGTATCGCCTGAAACAAATACAGAAACTTTAATTTATACCCAGATATATTTCCAAATCCCCGCAAGACTTGAAGGATTTCAGGGGTAGATGTGACAGGGTTGGTGACATACAATAACAGATTGTCTGCATAAAGCGAGACAGTGTGAGTTAGGCCACCACGTGAAATACCTTGTATACTATTATTGCATCTAAGAGCTATGGCAAGTGGCTCTATAGCTAAAACGAAAAACAACGGACTCACTGGATCCCCTTGTTTTGTCCCTCTGTGAAGAGGAAAGTACTCATATGAGATACTGTTGGTATAAACTGAGCTTGATAAGTTGAATGAAATTAGGGCCAAAACCAAACCTGCTAAGTGTATGAAAAAGATGCTCCCACTCGACCCGATCAAACCTTTAATTGATCTAGTTTTCAAATATATCACTGAAGCAAATATGAATTGTTCCTCCCTACATATACAGACTTACACATGGTTTATATTAACTCGGCTGCAGCTCTATAAGGTCACTGTTGCTGACCTGCTCTGGTCTAACAGTGACTGGTAGAGATGAATATATAAGACATCAATGTGAAATGCAAGCCAGTGGAAGACAAGGAAAAGACATCGGAGAGCTGAATGTGTGTGCATTTGGTTTCCCTAAAGTGAACTTAATGTAAAAGTTTAGGTTTTCAACATGCCAGTCTGATTTGTTATGAACTCCAAGTTCTTCCAGTCTGTCCAGAGAGCTGGCTGGATAAATAATGAATCGGACTTGTCTTCTCTAAATGTGAGTCCAACCATCCATTGAAGTCTTTCACTGTCTAACTTTGGCATAGATATGGCCCGTCTTTAGCTACCGGCTTTTTCACAACTTCCATGTATGTACAGTTGTATGTATATTGTACATAGCACAATTGTGACTATGATCTCAATAGCTGGCCTAATGTACAGACTGAAAAACTCACGCAATGGACCACACACTCACACACACCATTTGGATACTTGACTAACTCAAAACTATTAGTTAATCATTTTGTGACATGCCCAGAGGGCCATGTTGTCCCCTCGCTTTAACCAAAGAGAGAGAAGAAAGCGAGAGAGAGCAAATGAGTACACCCTCTCTCTGAAAGCTACTCAGCGCTGCCGTGACAGACAATAAGAACAAATGCAGAGAGGAAGAAGGGAGGGGGGACGTCAGGGACTGAGTGAAAGAACAGAAAAGGGAATGCAAGGCTGGCTGAGGCCGCAGAGTATGGTGCTGAGAGAAGAGACGACGAGTGTGAAAGCAGAGTGTGGTCATTATATCTGCCCTTCAGCCCCCCCACCCCCCCACCCCCACCCCATCTTTCCCTCTCCCTCTCTCTCTCTCTCTTTCTGTCTCTCCCCATGTTGCCAGGCGAGAGTTTGAGCGTAATGTGCAGCGACAGTGTGAGACGATGAAGAATAATTCCTGTATTCAGATTGCCACCGCTCGCCCCACCTCCTCTTCATCCTCCTCCTCATCCTCTCTCTCAACTCCACTGACAAGTCAGGCCTGGATATCATTGTATCATTATCCCAGCCTCGCCTCTATCACTCTGCCTCGTTTGCCTAGAGGGAAGTGTGAAAAGTGTGTGTGTGAGAGAGTGTCTACAAGTGTGAGGGGCTCAGTGTGTGAATGTATTTGTGTGTATTTGTGTCTATGCGTGTTAATGTCACTCGCTTGTGTGCATGTTGGGTGGGTGGGTGGCGCTCTAGCTGACTGCAAATGGGCTTTTGTGGAGTTTTTTGGAGACTGCACTTAACAGCTCGCTCAAGGGAGACACACACACACACACACACACAAGAGGCTGTAAGGGTTCACAGATAAAGAGGGCAAGTGAGAGCAGAGTGAGATAGAATTATGGCAAGAAAGAAAAAGAGAGAGATGGTGAGAGTGGTGGGAAGCACTTTTTAAAAGCCCGTTCCTGCGTCTGTTTTGGCTCGGTCAGACAACAAGAGGACTGGAACACACTTTGTGCA
This sequence comes from Epinephelus moara, assembly GCF_006386435.1. Lineage (NCBI taxonomy): Eukaryota > Metazoa > Chordata > Actinopteri > Perciformes > Serranidae > Epinephelus > Epinephelus moara. The sequence goes on along the minus strand of NC_065507.1, from coordinate 42,468,780 downwards.
GAGCATCAGAAATGGACTTGTCGCTGACGGCGATCCACTTCACCCAATCTGCTTCATCACCGTCGGGGATTGCGGCACGAAGATAAACACTTGTCGCTGCTGCTTCTGTTGCTCTGCTGACTTGAGCAAATAACTTGCTGTGATCTGTGACCCGTCACTCAAACTGCATCCAGGCCATTTTCTCCAAACTGTCACTCCAGCTGACACTACTGACTTCCATTGCGTGATACTTGAGTGGTTTGGAGTTTGGACCATGTGGTGTAAAGCTGCAGAACACACATGGTAATGATGTACATTGTGTGTTGTAAATTAACAACTGCACCAGAACAACAATTTTAACTTCTGGGATGATATTGCAGTTCTTAGCGTTTTGCACAAAGGCACTAGTCCTTCATCCTATTTAGTCTCAAATGGCAAATTGTGCACTACTGTGATGCTAACCAAAGGATTTTAAAGGTGGTTAAGTAGCAGAAGACTATATTTTACCCAAGAGCAATTGGTCTACACAAGCCAGTCATAATCCATGGCCAGTTTATCACTCAGATCAGCTTCTGGACTCACTTGGAGCATCACTGTTGAATACCTTTACTCCTGGCTGAACCAGTGGCTGCACTTTTGACTTAAGCCCTTTTTACACAGAGATCACACTATAGGGCTGCTACAAAGTCCCTTTTTCATGCCACATTTGCATTTTTACACAGAACCAAACAATGACAGCATTGTGCTTTGATTTAGCACCTAACTGCTGTCAGCTACTTTTTAATGGCGCGATATTCCCGCCTTGAACAGGCAGTGCAAAAGGGCTATATACTTGTGGTTTTTGCTGTCAAGCAGAATTTAATGCAAGTATTATACTGTCTGAGTCCAGTAATTTGTCAGTACAACATCTTGTACAGACTGCATTGGAAATTGTACTATTGCAAGATTGCGCACTTTTGCGGGAACTCTCCTGGTCAACCCGGTCTCATTCCGAAGTTGTGGAATACTGGTGCTTGGGCAGTGACTTTTGGCATCAGACAACAACGAAAAAAGCTATCCTTTCATGTCAGCATGATATAGGGCCGGTCGCCAAGGGGGAAATGCAGCAGGACAACAACATAAGTTAAGGGGGTGAAAGTCTGAGGCCAGTGTTTGCTTCCCATATTATTGTAAAGCAGTCTGGCATGGGAGGAAATATTGTCAAGTCCAATTCATGGTCTTCACTCAAGCTTTTACTTTTTGAAGTAGTTTTGAAGAAGTTTTACAGCCTCAGTGCATTGAAGCCTCCTCCCTCCACACCTTTTAGACTTCCATCATTTTTTGTGTATTCAACTGAGTGCAACACCATGAATGCCTCAAGGGGAAACTGTTGGAAAATGTGCCCTGTTATTCCCATTTGTGCAAATCATTGCGTTGAGAACATGTATAAAAATGTTTGCTTTACAGCCTTGTTCATTTCAAGCATACTGACCCCTGTTGGATTCTTCAATCTAAGCTAAACCTCTTTAAATAAGAATTCAGAATTTATTATTATGGCAGTCATTAATTTGACCAATGTCATGCAAAAACTATTTTTTACATGACATAACAAAAACAGGTTTTTATGCAAACCTGTAATTAAAATGTCTGAAGCTTTATTTAGACTACCATGTAGCGTTAAAACTCTTTTTTCTTTTTGTTTCAGTGATTATGCTATGTTGCATATGGTCCAGGTCAGGTTGAAACATCATGGTGACTGCCAGTGGTGTTTTATCCCTCGACCAGCTGGGAATGTTATTTCATAAGGCTACTTTCTGTCTTAATTATCTTATTTTACTTGAGCATTTTTCTACGGCAAACATTGTCAAATAACTGAACTGATGTCAGCTTCCTCTCTAGTGTGAAATCACATTGACAACAGACTCTGAAAGGAAACATTTTTTGGGGGAAACAGATTTTTGTGAAATCATTTTTTTCAGTAAATACATGTAACCCAAACCCTTAACCAGAGACAGATTGCACATACAGTACTGGAACTAGATCATTTTATTAGATAGCAGCAAATCAGAGGAACACACACACACACACACACACACACACACACACACACACACACACACACACAGAGTGTTTGTAGTCACACACAAAGTCACACAAACAGATAATGTGTTTTTGAGAGTGCATACACTCAGCGCACATGTGTACACACATTCTGCTCACACCCTGTCATACTGAGTCTCATGTATACACATATATTACACACTCACAGTTTCTCCTAACATGACCCTGCAAGCGTGTGTGTGTGTATCAATAAAATATGGTGTCATGAATAAGTGATAAGATACATAATGGAGAGGCAGCTGAGCTGAGCCAGGCCAGCTTTCCACAACACTGAAACTTCCTGTCAACAGAATGTCCAACCAAGGACATGTCTGTAGCCCTTTTTACACAGAGATTGCACTATAGGGCTGTTACGAAGTCCTCTTTATGCCGCCTTTGCCTTTTTACACTGAACCAACGACGACATCATGCCTCTCTGGTGTGTGAGTTTAGACAGCATTCTGGCATCCCGGAAGCAAAAGAGGCATGACAGACGAAACATGTAATGCAACAGTGTCAGCTTAGTGTGACATATAACATACGCATCAGCAGCACTTTATAAACAATAACAATTATATAACATGGCAATAACAATAATTTATGGCAGCTGATCTCGTCCTCTGCTCAGAGGGTAAGGAGCTCCCTATATCTCATTGTTTTCCCAATTTACTGACATTTTCGGCCACTGTTTGTCTTATTTCAGTTAACGGCTGCTAACAGCTACTTGGAAATCTCCCACGGTGGGTTGCATGCATAACACATCATCAAAACGTGATACCCATGCTGCCCATGAACTCGTCCTACCACCTGTCCTGTTTGTACAGCCATTGATTCAGCACTGTTACCACCTCCTGTGGCTGCTGAAGGGCGAAACCACTCCTACCACTCTGTCTCCTCATTACACAGTCATACCTTACATACAGCACAGTTGATATTCCAGCCTAGCCTTAAAAGGCATATATATATATATATGTATATATATATATATATATATATATATATATTGTATATATATATATATATATTTACACACACACACACACTCAAAGAGGGGGATTTACATTTTTCTTGCATTCAAGCTGTAATGAAACATTTGTGTGTATTTTTGAAAAAAAAGTTCTGTTAAAGTAAGATTCACTATTCTGGATTTATGCAAGCTACAAGTTTATCTGCATGTGCAGCTGATGTCACATTTTTACTGTACGAAGCATGAAACCATTACAGGCATGATGATATGTGACAAAGATTCACAGCTGGAATCAAACTGGGAAGGCCATGGTCACATGGTATCAATTAATTAATCAATTTTATTTATAAAGCCCAGTATCACAAATCACAATTTGCCTCACAGGGCTTTACAGCATACAACATCCCTCTGTCCTTAGGACCCTCGCAGCGGATAAGGAAAAACTCCCCCAAAAAAACCCTTTAACTGGGAAAAAATGGTAGAAACCTCAGGAAGAGCAACTGAGGAGGGATCCCTCTTCCAGGACGGACAGATGTGCAATAGATGTCATACGGAACAGATCAACATAATACATTAACAGTAATCCGTATGAAACAATGAGACAGAAAGAGAGACAGAGACAGAGAGAGATGCAGGACAGATGGTAATGACAGTAGCTTACAACAACTTTAATTAAAGTAATAATATTATAATTCTAATTACGGCTATTGTGGTACAATATGTTGAAAGTATATATTAATATCTGATAGTATACTAATATCTGATAGTATACATATGTGACAATAATGATATGGTATAATTACAGTATAAGTATGACTAATGATAACAGCAGCAGCAGGAGGCATCTGGCAGGACCACGGCAGCAGCACAACCACACACGTCACACTATCCAGGCACCACTGGGATATAAGTTAACCTGTGAGACAGTGGAGCACAAAGGCTCCGGAAAAGAAGCTGAGTTAGTGACATGCAGTACAGCCAAGTTAGCGAGGTGCAGTATGCAGCGGTATGCATCTTAACCACTCGTCCACCATGTCACCCACATGTTAATATTTTTAAGCTCATCCTAGAGTAAGCACAAGTGAGGAAGTGTAAGTGTCTGGCTTCTGCACTATGAAACAATAAAAAACATGCCACTTGCTCAACTCACCAACATGTAAAAACATTTAAATCCTGATAAGACACTACCTCCACTGATACCCAACATTATTCAGTTCTTCTAAGTGCATTAACAGCTATATCATGGTGGAAATTCCTAACAGCTCTTAATTGATATTGGCTTTGCCTTTCCAGTGTGAAGCAGGATGAAACCATTTCCACACATTAGCATGTTTTACAGGCTGCTACCCCTCTGAGGCTTTTGAATACAATCATACACTCTCCATCATATCCTCTCCTCCATCAGAGGAAGGTGAGCAGCATTAAAGCCCAACAACAAAGGGTATTGTCATTTCATTTCATTGGTATACATAATATACATGTACAATATCCCGTGGTTTCAATGCACAGTTTAAACATGACAAAATAGATTCTGTTTTTCATAGTAATAATAATAATAATAATAATAATAATAATAATAATACAGTTTATTTAAAAGGAGCCATTCCCAGGTCAGATTACAGATTATAATTATGTTACTATAATAGATATAAATGTAATTAAATCTCAGTTAATGCAACCTTATTAATCGCATTGCATGCATTTTGTTATGTGCCACAGAATGTCAAAAAGTATCAGGCAAGCAATGTGACTGGAAGGATAGTGATGTATCACCATACCCTTCATCAGGGTTCACTTTACCTCTCATGCAAAATAATCAATGACAATTGGGGCGCCTTGCACAGTGCACACACCTTATAGGTAGAAACACAGGTAGAATTTTATTTGTGTGCTTTTGTGTAGTTAATAGTTAAGGAGCTGTAAAACAACACATAATTAAACATCCTGTATACTGCAAAAAAGTTCATAAAAATGCTACTGAAAAAAGTTACAGCAAGTTTAAAAATGTGAGGACTTTTCTGAGATCATCTGACAACTACAACAATTTTGTTCTACTCCTAACCTTTCTTGATGCAAAGATACTTTAAAGTATTAATGAATGGTTAACGATAACATCACTTTAATGTCATTTTTGAGGCCGCCCAAAAAATTTGATCTTGGGATTTTCAAGGGATCCTAGATAGTAATTAGGGATGTACCCCCCCAGTTGCCTTACTAACATAAAGTTATAAAGTTTAGGTTTACACAAGTAAATTTACTGTGGTACGTTTTAGGAAAAGAAACTCAAAGTTCACATAGTTCTGAACACACATCTCTAGGGGAAAGTCTAAGGGTAAAGACCATCATATGTTAGCATTATACGTTTCTGCAATACGTTATATTTTTTATCATATCAACATTTCTTTTTTCAGTTTTTAAGATTCAATTTTGCATTTTTTTGCTTTTAAAGCAACACAAAGGAGGATTGTGCTTTTTACCTCACGGAGTCCCCCTACAGACGAAAAACGGTATTGTCTGTTACAGCTGTCGCAAAAATCTATCTGCGCACGCATTTGTTGACAAGCCAATGATACCGGTGAACTTCTGGAAGCTGGCCATGTAATGCGCAGTCATCATGTCTTCAGAACAGGTAAAGTAGCCTCATAGTATTTTGTACATACATGATTAGGCCGATTGCTTTATTTATTCATTTTCAAACTCAGAAATGAGTTGCTCTCTGCATGTCAGGGCTGACCTCCAGAGCTGCATGAACTCCTCACAGCACACGCACACCGCACACCGCACGCACACACACACACACACACACACACACACACACACACACACTCAACAGAGTGAAGTCAGACAACAGCAGAGAGGCCACAGTGCAGATAAAGGAAATATCAATCAATCAATCAGTCAATCAATCAGTCAATCAATCAATCAATCAATCAATCAATCAATCAGTTTTATTTATAAAGCCCAATATCACAAATCACAATTTGCCTCACAGGGCTTTACAGCATACGACATCCCTCTGTCCTTAGGACCAGAGGGATGTCCAAATATAACTTCAAGATTACTCTAGTTGACGACAACTATGCTTGTTACTGTAAGTAAGTGCGATAAAACCTCTGCCAGCCAAGCCAGTACTTTATCAACACATGTGATCAGCATGTAGAAAGCCATATTTCAATCTGCTCTGTTTGCAGTCTCTTATTCACCACTGAAGAATATTACTTGGGATGGATGGTTTAGTTCAGGAGAGATATCAACACAATGGCTTGTCAGCTAAAACAAATGAGCACAGGCAGGAGTTCCAGTCCAGTATATTTATTCGTATCATGAGAGCTGGTTTATCTGGCAAACAGAAGACAAAGGATAACAAAGATGTTAAACTAAACATCAAATCCTAAACTGAGTAATTCATAATCCAACAAAAGTCATATACATTTAAACCAAAGAAAGCCAAATCAATAGAACTCACATATCAAATACACAGCTCAGCATTTGGAGGGATGATAGCACCACAGGGACAGCCAGTTCCTTTGTTCTCTGCCAAAAGAATGACTGCAGGTGAGCTGCATGAACTTATCACTTGTGGGTTCTGCCCACCTCTTGGGCTCCATCCACACAAGTGAGGTGGCAGGTAGAGGAGGGTCAGAGAGGTGGGAGAGGGATTTTCCACAGCCGCCCCTCGAATAAGTGGAACATATTCGACTTGAATGAAAATCCTAATGAAGCCTGAGGAGGTTCCGGATCATCATCCTTGACCTCCAGGAGAGCCACCAACCGAGTGACAGGACAGACGTAAAGCTTTCCTTTGATTAGTATTTCTGCCAGTCTGACTCTGCCATCCGAGCTGGGGAGGAGTTTCCCGACTTTTCCTACTGGCCATGATGCTCGGGGCAGATTGGGGTCGACAACCATTACCATGGTGTTCAGGGTCAGATTTGAGTTCTCCACCTTCCATTTCTGCTGTGACTGAAGTGTTGGTAAATAATGTCTCATAAAGCTTGCCCAGAATTGGTCAGCGAGCACTTGGCTGTGACGCCATCTCCTGGTAGCCACAAGATCAGGACGGGCATACATCATCTGAGGAAGGGCTGCCTCAAGCCACCCCATAAGGAGAAGATTGGGAGTAACTGGGTCCGGATCAGAAGCATCAGATGAGAGGTATCCAAGGGGTTTTGAGTTTAGGATTTCCTCCACCTCTGTGAGCACAGTTCTCAAAACCTCCTCCGTCACAGCTTGAGCTCCTAAGGTCACACATAGTGTGGACTTGATGGATCTTACCTCCCTTTCCCAGGCTCCCCCAAAGTGAGGAGCATGTGGGGGGTTCCTCAAGAAATGGACTTTGTACTTCCATAGCTGTTCCTGAAGGGCAGGATTCAACTGATCGAAGGCTCTCTGCAACTCTCTCTCTCCTCCGACAAAGTTTGTGCCGTGGTCTGAAATGACCTCAAAGGGGGTTCCGCGCCGAGCCACAAAGCGGCGGAAAGACATCAGGAAACTGTCGGTGTCCAGACTGGAGAGAAGATCTATATGGATACAGCGTGTAGTAAGAAATTTAAAGAGTATGCCCCATCTCTTTTCTTGTCGGCGGCCAACTTTAATAATGAAAGGACTAAAGCAGTCCATTCCTGTGGACCAGAAAGGAGGCTTGAATAAGCGCAGGCGAGACAGAGGTAGGTCAGCCATCCGAGGAATCAGTGGTTTTGCGTTCCATTTCTTGCAGTCTACACAGATATGTTGATGTTTCTTTACTGCTTGTCTCGCACACAAGATCCAATAATTCCTCCTTAGGCTGGCAAAAACTCTCTCCGGACCAGGATGGTGTAGCTTGTTGTCGTAGTCCTTGATAATCAGCTGTGTGATGTAGTGCTTTCGATCCAAGACTACAGGGTGGATACAGTTAAAGTCCAGATCCTCACTTTTGCGCAGCCGACCACCCACTCTGATCAGGTTTATGGTGTGATCAAACTCAGGGGCCAAGTTGTTCAGCCGACTTTGAGTGGGGACAGGTTTCATTTCCTGTAACAAAGCATACTCTTCTGGGAAACTCTCCTGTTGTGCATGCTGTAGAAGGAGAGTCTCCACATTGGATCTCTCAGGGGATGATGAACTTGCATCCAAGGACGAGATGTGTTGAGAGGTACCAACCACCAACTCTTCCCAGCTCTGGAAGTGGAGGATGTCTGATGGAACGTTAGTTGGCATCACCTGAGTCGTGCCACAGAATGCAGATTTTCTCAATTCTGTTGCTGCTGCATCATTAGAAGGGGAGGATGGATGTAAGGGCCATTGCTCAGGAGGTAAGTACAGGAAAGGAGGGCCCTGATTCCATCGGTGTGGTGCAGCTAGTTCGGCTAGGGTTTTTCCTCTGGTACTAGCATCTGCTGGATTGCTTTCTGAATCAACATATCTCCAGTCTGAGGAGGTAGTGTATTGAAGGATCTCTGTGATCCGATGAGCAACGAATATCTTATACTGGCAGGACTCTGATTGCAGCCAGGTTAGAACAATCGTGGAGTCTGTCCACATTAACAGATGGTGGAGAGGGAGAGTCAGCTCTGTTTGCAGCATCCTAGCTAGTTGGGCTTCGGTGAGAGCAGCACACAACTCTAGGCGGGGAATGATGATCTGCCATCTTGGTGCCCCCCTTGAACGTGCCATCACGAAAGAGACCTGAACTTGAATCCACTGTTCTCAGATATGCAACAGAGCCATATGCTGTTTCAGAGGCATCACAGAACACGTGTAACTGCCTGGTCACAGCAGGATCTTGGTCTTCAGTGAGTCCATAACACCTTGAGAGTTTGATTTTGGCCAAGTGGGGAAGTTCCTTTTCCCATAATGTCCAGGCTTTCACAAAGGCATCAGGCAGGTATGGGTCATCCCATTCCCGCTCTTTGGACCACAGTTTCTGGAGAAGGACTTTGGCGAGGGTGGTGAATGGGGTGATGAAACCAAGGGGATAATACTGACTGGCCAATATCCTATACACAGTGCGGAGGATAAGGGTCTGGTAGTCAATAGGTCTGTGCTTGTACCCTAAGGAGCAGTACCACATCAAGCCCAGGGCCCCTTCCCATGGGTCAGTGCAATCTTGGCTGAGCCACAGTTCAATGCTCTCTGATCGAGCCTCTTTAGGTAGATGCTGAATCATTGAGGGGAAGTTACTGACCCACTGTCAGATCTCAAAACCACCAGAGGCCAACAGTGCTCTCAGACGGTCCAGGAGACTTCTGGCCTTCTTCTCAGTTGGAAAACTCTGCAGACAGTTGTCTACATAGAAAGACTGCATGACTGATGTTAAGATGTCTTCCTGACCCATGTGATTATCTTTTACATGTCGTTTCAGGGTATACGTAGCACAACAAGGGCTACATGTGGTGCCAAACGGTAGACCTTGCCACTCATAGACCTCCACTGGTTCTTCACGTCTCATATTTTGCCAGAGGAAACGGAGGAGTGGTCTGTCTTCAGCCAGCAACCTGACCTGGTGTAACATGGATTTAATATCACCAGAAATGGCAACAGAATGCTGACGGAAGCGCAGCAGAACACCCATCAAGGAAGGGCCTAGAACTGGACCAGGAAGGAGATAGTCATTCAGGATTTTCCCTTGATATTGAAATGAGCAGTTAAACACTAGGCACTGTTTGCCGTTGTGCTCCACAAGATGGTGAGGTATATACCATGACTCATTGGTTTGGGCCACTTCCTGAGGGCTAAGCTTCTTCACATAGCCAGCCTCTAGCAACTTGACCTCACGATCATAGATGGCTGCTTGCTCTGGATCCCGTTCAGTCCGCCTGAGGATTGGCAGGACAGATTCCTTTGGAGCCTGCAGTTTAGGGGCATTCGTCCTGTAAATTAGTGAGGTTGCATAGTGGTCAACGCCATTGACCTCCACTCTAATTGTTTGGCTATCCAGACAAGCTAGCGCCTCCTTGTCTTGTTTGGAGTGGGTGATGACTTTCTCACTTTGATAGGGCAATACATCCACTTTCTACAGCCTTTCTACGGCACGATAAAGGTCTACATCAGGGGCTATGCAAGAAAGAAACAATGACTGAACTTCTGAACTAGTTTCGGGAGAGGAGTCACCTGAAGTGACAAGGTGATCCTCAGGGAGCATTGTGGGTCCTTGCAAAGCCCAACCGAGACATGTATGAACAGCTGCCGGGCCGCCCCCTGGACCCAAGCGAACTTGCCCTATGGACATACAAGATGAGGATGATCAGAGCCGATGAGGAGCAAGGGTTGAACTTTCTGTAAAGTTTGGAGGGGTAGGCCATGCAGATGCTTGAATCTTTCATTCTGTCGGTTCCTCCTTTAACTTGTTCTTCCCTTTCACTGGTGGTGACTTTGAGAATTGGAACAGGGTGTTGGTTCATAGCTCAACTCAACTCAACTCAACTCAACTCAAACTTTATTTATAAAGCACATTTAAAACAACCAAGGTTGACCAAAGTGCTGAACAGGTCAATAGAAATAAACAAGCAAATACAATGAGGTACCTAATAGTACACCACAATAATAACCATAAGATACATAAAATACAATACAATAAAATAAAATACAAGAGTTATAAAATAAGATCAAAATAAGCTAAAATGTTTGGGTGTCCAGCTCAACCTGAGTTTAAAGCCTGAGAGAAGAAGTGGGTTTTAAGAAAAGACTTAAAAACCTCTAGGGTCTGGGCAGACCTAATGTGCAGGGTCAGGCTATTCCAGAGCCTAGGGGCAGCCGCCCCAAAGGCTCTGTCACCTCTGGTCTTCAGCCTAGT
>NC_065507.1:42439471-42454000 GCF_006386435.1 Epinephelus moara | reverse complement strand
TTTTAGCAGAATCTTGTCCTCACCGACCACAGCAGGCATTGTTGTTTTGGTTAGCTTAGCTTAGCTAATAACAAACCGGAGCTAGCTGGGAGCGGCTAGCGGAGCGTTAGCCGCAGAAAGTGTATGAGCCTTGGTAGAAGAAGGAGGAGGAGGAGGATCTGAGAGTTGATGAAGAGCTGGGGCCTCTGCTGAAGGTTGAGGAGTAGCATGACTAGCATGAGCCTGGTAAGGATGAGGAGGCAGCTCTGATGGGTGAAAGATGGAGGCAGCTAAAGGTTGAGGATTAGCATGGCTAGCACAAGCCTTGTGAGGATGAGGAGGCAGCTCTGAGGGGTGAGGATGAGGAGGCAGCTCTGAGGGGTGAAAGTTAGCAGAGGCAGCTAAAGGTTGAGGATTAGCATGGCTAGCAGGGGCCATGTTAGCTTCATCAAGAGGCTTTCAGGTTTGAGGGATAGCATGTGTAGCTTCGGGAAGCCAGCTTGGGAATGATGTCTGGTAGTCTTCCAGATATTTGGGTGGTTTCTGAGCCCGTGCTGGCTGTTTATATGGTTGTGCTCCGTCCATTGCATTGATCTGATCCAGCTCGAAGGACCATGAAGAATATTACTTGGGGTGGATGGTTTAGTTCAGGAGAGATAGCAACACAATGGCTTGTCAGCTAAAACTGAAGAAAGGAGGACGCACAACTCCCATATTTAAAAAAAAAAACAATGGGTGCAAGTTGCAGAGTGATTCCAAAAAAACTTGTGGGCAACAGCACTTTGAGTGCTCTTGCACACAAGTTTTTTTTTGTCAGCTAAAACAAATTAGCACAGGCAGGAGTTCCAGTCCAGTATATTTATTCGTATCATGAGAGCTGGTTTATCTGGCAAACAGAAGACAAAGGATAACAAAGATGTTAAACTAAACATCAAATCCTAAACTGAGTAATTCATAATCCAACAAAAGTCATATACATTTAAACCAAAGAAAGCCAAATCAATAGAACTCACATATCAAATACACAGCTCAGCATTTGGAGGGATGTTAGCACCACAGGGACAGCCAGCTCCTTTGTTCTCTGCCAAAAGGTTGACTGCAGGTGAGCTGCATGAACTTATCACCTGTGGTCTCTGCCCACCTCTTGGGCTCCGCCCACACAAGTGGTAGAGGAGTGGTAGAGCAGGTAGAGGAGGGTCAGAGAGGTGAGAGAGGGATTTTCCACAACCACTATTATGATTTATGATCGCGGTCGACACAAGCACATCGCGCTCGCGGTGCTAACAGCAAACTGTTAAAGACAAACTAAAATGAAAGCTGTCTGTATGTAAGCTAACACTTTATCTTAAAATGTACCTGAGGCAGCTGACCTGCAGACAGTGAGTCTCCTAAGTAGAGGGTAACAGCAGTAACAGAGCCAGGTCACCATCGGTCAGGCATCCCTCCTCCTCTTTCAGCTCTCGCCAGCGTGTGAAAGTCGGGCTAATATTAATCCTTGTTCGAGTTCTTGTTTTATCGCTCTCCTGTTTTCGTTTCTTTGTCTCCTCAGACAACACCTTCACCTTCTTCCTTTTCTTCGTCACTTCAGCCATGACAACCACGTCTAACTTTGTTCACCTCAGTTCGGCTATGCTACTCTAAAGAGAGGAGGGGGATATAACGTATGCCGTAAAGCAGCCAAATTTTGTCGTCCTTCTTGTGTCCGGGTTCCTACCCAAACCCCGAAAGTGCATAGTGCCAGTGCAAGCGAAACAGATGCTCTCAAGCAATGACGGAGGTGTCATCCAACCTATTGTGAGTTGCAGGATTCCTACACATTTGGAATTTCAAAATTCCATACTTTTCCATACCCTAATTTCCAGACTTCTCAGCGTTTCTTTTTTTTTTTCAGAGAATATGCAACATCTGAGTAAATTTATCAGTGTATCATATTTCACATCATATTTAATTATTCTTAATAGGCGATTGTAGCCAAGTACCATAATGGCATGCAAATAAAAACTCAGGTAAGTTCAATGTCTGAGGGCAAAAGGGTTGGGACTCTGGGTGCAAGCGATGCAGTAACGAGACGTCGGTGTTTTTTCCTTTCATGTGGCTCAGAATCGCCTTCTCCCCCATGTTGGCGATGCAGGGTTCAACGCTAAGGTTAAATCTACTTGCCCGAAGTCAGTTTTTACTTGCTCTATAAAAATTGTTTAATTTAAGCGGCTATCAAATAACAAAGACTGCAGTTATTCTTATGTTATGTAATCTTTATTCACACTGTATTTATTAATTAAAACAACATACGTCATGTATTGTAGCTTAATTCCTACACAAAAATGACAGTGTCAGGGCTTAAAGTGAAAAATTTTCCTGAGCCTGAAAGCAGAAACCTGGGGGTGGGGGGGCAGTGGCAATCTTTGTCAATCATTCTCTGTCTATAATTTTGCGCCCTACTTGAGCCATGCCCACCTCTATTTATTTTTCACCCCTCTCTCCAGTTCTGCTGTATTAACACTGGGTTTAATATATTTTGTTTCCATCTCTCTGCCCTGCTCTACTCTACTTCAACGCTACTTAGCTCTCTCTACTCTACCAGTAGACTACCACATCCACCTGTTGCACAAAAAGCACACAGCAATGTTTCCCCTAGGATGGAGTTGTAGCAGCAGAGGTGAAGCACACGCATGAAAAATAGTTTTCACATGCGTGAAACTTTTTTGTATGCTTGCAAAGCACAGCCTGCTGGGATGTTTCTGTGTATCTTCTGGCACCAGAAGGGCTCTTTAGGACTAGGTACATACAGTACATGTGTGCACAGTAATGAGCAGGTGAAATGTCTCTCTAGCTTACATATGAGGTGTCTCAAGATTTAGGAAAATAAAATTTTATTGAATATAATAAAAGTAAAAAGTCACTTGACATGCTGCTGTTTTGTGCTATGACCTATTTAAATGCTGGAAGTTGTTATTTACGTTACAACGCCTGAACGCAACACAAGCTCAGCACCAAGAGTGCCGTGCTGCGCTGCTGTGCGTGCAGCGTGTTTGTCTGTGCGTCTGTTGATGGTTATTTACACACTGTCCATAACAATAACTTTGTCAGCTGACAAACTGCACCGGGCTCGAGGTCAGGTTTGGTCAGGAAAATGCGGCCCGAGCCGCTCTAGGGTGCTCACCTGTGTGTGTGTGTTGGAACTCCGCCGTGCGCGATACAGAGAGCAGAGGAGAATTGTTAACGCGTGACCATCGTGACAGAAATGACACGATGACATAACACCATAAATAGTATATTGTTATGTTGTTATATGAAGTGTCCGTCGCGCAAAATAATATGACTTTAGATTATGAAGAGGTAAGACAGAGCTCTCTCCTCTCCTCTACATAGTGCAGCATGTAGAAAGGCTTCAGTGTTGATTGGCTTCACTTGTGCCATGTAACCAATCAATGGGGGCTGTGGGCAGGACATTATTACACAGCGTGTGCCTGTGACTTCTGGCAGAGAGACCTCTGCATCAGAGCCGAAGGAGCATGTTTTAAAATACATTTATTTTATCAATTAGTTATTAACTTTTACTATTTTTAGCAACTTGCCCGATCGGGCAAATGAGTTGTTAGTTTACATGCCCGAGTTTTACTTGCTCCGGGCAATCGGGCAATCGTTATTGTTGAGCCCTGCGATGTCAAAAGATTTCACACAAAGCTTGCATCTAGCTCTGTGTGTGAATTGGGAATCCATGGCCAACCAGTATTTATATATGGTATTGTCAAGCCATCCATCTAAAAACTTGCATCTACCCCTTGTGAACCACGTGAGACTCATCTTCTTGTCGAAGGTGCAGTGTTGGAGTGAAACTTGATACCTGGCCCGGCATAAAACACGATCCGGATTGATTAAATTATTTTTGGAAATACCTAATTTTCTATTTTAGAAAACAGTATTTTAGAACAGTGGTAATAGTCTGGAAACATAAATATTTTTCCATACTTTATTTTTCATTTTCCATACTTTTTAATACCTGGAAATTGATCAAATTTATTTCCATACTTTTCCATACTTTTCCATACTTTCCATACTTGCGTAGGAACCCTGGAGTTGATAGCATCACAAGGATCTTGGATATATATTTTGAGGGCTCAAAAACTCCATTGTGTTGCTTTAACAATAGTACAGCTGAAAACTGACAGGAAAGTTGGGAGAGAGAGGGGGACGACAAGGAGCAAAGGCCACAGGTTAGAGTCAAACCTGGGCTGCTGCAAAGGACTCAGAACTCATATGGAGTGCACACTCTACCAGCTGAGCTAGAGGTCACCCTGTATCAACATTTCTGAAGTGACTTAGTACAGATTAGGCCTACATCAATATGAACTGACAGATGGAGGAGGGGACGGGGGATGACATGACACCCAGGCAAAACGGCTGCCAAGCTGCAGACCATTGTTTCGTTAATGACAGTTTTTGTGTGTTTTTTGGTGACCACACCAGGGAGTTTTCCCCTAACCCTTACCGAGTGGTTTTTGTACCTGAACCTAACCACGCTTTTACCACAGCGTTGCTACAATGTTAAATTGAAAATTAAAACCTAAAAAAATTTAACATTTTTAACTTATCTGCTACTTAGAATCTCACAAATGTAACCATCATGGTTTGCAGAAAGGTACAGTGCCAACATTTATTCTAGTGACTGGGTTGGTTGGTCAGTGTTGATGTCAAACCCTGTGTGAGTGACTGTGCATCCTTCCAGGTTGTTTGTGTTCTTTTCTTGTTTTGAATGTTAAAGTTCTGTCCTCTGCTCTCTTGACCCACATCTGAACTGTTCAAATAAAGACTGTATGCGTCATGTGAAAGCAGATAAAGCAAATCATGCTTCTTAAAGCTCAAACCCCATGTACCCAACAACAAACATGCTGTTTATTCAAACCCTCCCAAAAACAGCTTTTCTGCCATATATAAAGGCAATCCAAATGTGATGGAGGCTCCTTTGTATCCAGCTTCTCATCCACAAGCAGATTTTCAAAGGGCTCTGCTCCTTTACACAGGCCAGCTGAACTTTTACCCTTTGACCCTTTGCTGAATGCTTGTGTGTGTGTGTGTGTGTGTGTGCGCGCGTGCGTTTATGCGCGTACGTTTATGCGTGCATGTGTGTGTACAGTATATGTTCGTGTGTCTCTCCAGGTTAACTGGTACACAACAAACCCATAGTACATTGGTGTTGTGCTTAAAAGAGCCTTGTTCTTCCTCTGTACCAGCTCTACACAAGTTTGCTTTCATTTGTTCACACTCAGAGAAAAGCATGGCGGAGATGCAAGTGTATGTTTGTGTGTAAATGTGTCTGGTCTGATGTGCACAGCCAGGTTAAAGACAACATGGTAAGGAAGGAACATTAAAGTCAGATGATTGGCAATGACTGATGACAGGCCTGAAGTTCATTGCACACCATCCATGTCATGTCTGTAATAGAAGAACTAGTCAGACTGTAGACAGTGGCATATCCTGCATCAAGACATTGCCATTAATAAAACTTTTTCCAAATCCAAAACAGCACTGCATTAAAACAACACCAGGGGCTGCATTGGTCTGCAGATGTTGCTGTAAGTATTGATGAAAGAATGAAATACACTCATGAAAAATTGAAAAGAATACATCTTTTTAATGGCTCTTGTAATTCATTTCCAACATGTAGTCTGACCCAACTGACATTATTTTTACAGAGGTCACTCAGGTGATGTCACATGCTCAGTCTTGACTAGACTTGATTGTAATATTTGCTCGTATTCCAAGTCTGTCCTCGCAAAAGAAATTATAGCATTAGTTATTTCAGACATCAGTCTTTAGTGCAGCTCATTTATTGTTTGGTTTATTTTTGTAACTATGTCAACAAATCACAATGATGACACTGTCGGATCATAAAACAGGATATTTCCAACAGTTTTGTTTGGTATTCCAAAAAAAAAAAAAATGCATGAAGATGAATATGAAGTATTTGTTATCAGTAGTGTCCAAAGTATCATTTTTTTCAATGTCTTCTACAGAGGGGTTACTATCTCAAAAAAAACTTTTGGGGTTGTTGAATATGTTGAATGCTGTCCACTTCTTGAAATAAAGTGTTGTACTTAGCAAGTGACTCTTCATTTTGAGTCAAGGTGGAGTTAGAGGTATTTCTCTAAAACCATCTAAACCATGTGTTCGAAGTGTGAATCACTGGAGCAAACATAAAGGTGTACTGTATACACAGTATTTTTTTTTTTTACCACTGTTCTGTGACAACCTTGAATTATCTCAAACACACACACACACACACACACACACACACACACACACAGTTAAGCAACAGCGTTATCTGGCCCTTACCATGGTGTGGTTGTGGGGCTGATCAAGTATGTGATGATGAGCGACAGCTTCCTGACACTGTGTTGTCCAGAACTCTTGAGTTCTTGAGAAAGCATTGACAGTGGTCTCCCAAGATGCTTGAGGAGAGGATATTTCAGTTGCCTACAGAGTGGGATCTCTCCACTAGACTGAATGTGCCTACTGTTGACTGCTTTTTTTTTTTTTTTAATGCTGTGAGCCTCAAACATTTTTGATACATGTAGTAAAGATTTTGAATTCCCTCAAACCTCATCCTGCTTTAACAGGGATAACACAGGTACTGTAGCTACTGCTTGAAAACCAACATCAAGTGTCCTACTGCAACCCGGTCTCACTCCAAAGTAATCTAAAACTGGCGCTGGGTGACTGCCGGCATTAGACACCGACGAAAAAAGCTGTCCTTTTATGTCAGCATGATACCTTGCTGGTAGTTGATATTATTTAACGGTGACCGACAGCATCGGGGAAACATGGTGGGACAACAACCAAAGTTAAAATGGCAGAAGTCCGAGTAGGGCAGGCGGGAGGGGTGGCAGATGGGTCCAACAACCACCGACTTTCATGAGGCCGATGTTTGTTTACCGTAAGATATTAAAGCCAAATCCTGTTCTTTTTTTTATCTAAACCCAACCATGTGCTTTTATTGCCTATACCCAACCATGTGTGTTTGTTGTTGAAGGAAAAAAAAACATCTAATTGCGGTGTTGTACCACCGTAGTGCATTTGTTTTGAAAGAGGTTGTATGCAAACTGTACATTTCCTGTGAAAACAGAAATGTATTTTGAATTGACACAATGCATGTAACAGGCTGAAGTTGACACGGTGTCCCAGAACGTCAACAACCAACGCACCCAGGGAACTTTGCATGTCATATGTCGATGTGTAAAGTTCACGACCAAGTGATCTCAGAGATCTCACCAATTACTTTGGTGAGTACAGTGTTATCCTAATCAATAGAATCAGTGGCCTAAGCTTTGGGAGTAAAACCCAGATTGTAGTAAATCTTAAATCAGTTTTCCTTTAACTATGTATGTCCTTGCCTTCAGAAAGTCCTGAAATGATTGAATCAGAAGTTGAATTACTTGTCGTCAGTTCTGTGTGAGTTTACTGAATATACAAATGTGTAATAAACAACATTCTTTTCCCTATCTGCTGTTTATGTTATACATTTCATAAACTCGTCTGGGTCTGTTGTTGCTCTATTTTGGCCCATGAGCAGCAGTCGGTCTACAAAAGCAGTTCCATACAGTGTCAAGTGGTGAGGCGGCTGTCAGTCTGCTCTGGGTAAGGAGCCTGTCTAATCCTGGGTCGGCACTAGGTTTTCATTAGAGGCCTAATTCAAAGCGGCCCACATAGAGTGTTAGGAGTGTCCTGGCCTGTTGTTGGCACCCCTTATAACACACTCTAATGAGCAGCCACTGGGAAAGTTGTGGTCAGCTGTGTATTTGGAGCTGGTGTAGTTTAGAATACATGGTCAGAGAAGACCAAGAGAAAGTCCCCACTCAAGGGCCTGAATTAGCCCCCTGAATCATTTACTTTCTTTTTCATTTGTTCCTTAATCATGCAACCTGTTGAGTATCATGATTCATTGGACTAACTGTGGTTTAGCCTGTGGAGTTCAAGCGTGAGGCCGACAGGCATTCTCCGTGGACTTGCCAGTATGTGAGTGGGAATTAGTTGGGAAAGATGTAGACAAGGGAATTACTGCTGTTAATGAATTCAGGACTGCACCACTGACCAACCTTAAAACCAGTGCCTCTAGTCAAAATGTTTTCAAATATGAATGAATAGAAGAAAAAACAAAAAACAAAATGTGATTTATTGATCTTGATCCAGCCCAGTCCCCAGTGTTTGGGCAGAGCCATAGCATAAAATGAAAGAGGTTTCAACATGGAGCACATGGCTCTGTTTGAACCCTGCACATGCAGTCTATCCTGATATTGTGTGTGTGTGTGTGTGTGTGTGTATCTGTCTGTCTGTCTGTCTTTCTGTCTGTCTCTCTGTCTGTCTGTCTGTCTGTCTGTGTGTGTGTGTGTGTGTGTGTCTCCAGCCTCATTAATGTGTGCTGTCCTTTACACAGGAGGGTGTGTTAAGCCTGGCTTTTCACAGTCTATCAGGATGATCTCCAGTAGATGTTAATGAGCTTTCCCACTAATGTGGACTCAGTCGTCCAACTGGCCAGCTTTCTAAGGATTGTGCAGAGCAAGAGCTCACACAGTGATGCCAACATGCTTTTACGTGTAAAACATCTGTAAGTCCTTATTATTACTGTTATATATATATATATATATATATATATATATATATGTATATAATTTGTATTGTTGAACTCAACATCTTTAGTTATAACGTGCCAATGCTATATGCTTTTTCAAACTCCTGAAGGCATTTGAGAAGTGGTTCTTGGAGTTTATTTCCATCACAGCTCTTCACAGACCAGATTTGATCATGCTATTTTCTACAGCATACAGATTAGATGTATTATGAATTCCTGTTGAGGTAGAAAATCTTTCATCATCATTTTCTTTTCTTCTGCCACCATGGGAGAAGTACCTAATATCAGCAACACTGAAGAGAAAGGTAGCTCTTGGTATATGGCTGTGTGCATCTTACCTAAATGAGGAAAATCATATGTAAATGATATATATAATGAGTTTATGTTAGCGCGTGTCCACCAATGCATATACATCATCACCAGGGACACTAAAGTCATGCCCTTGGTAATATTTTTGGAATAATATGTAGGGTTTTAATGACCTGAGTAAGAAGAATCATTGACAAAAGTGTTTCTAAAATCCTGGCAAGAAACCATAAAATGCTAGTAGACACATCATCACTCTGCATTAAATTTATGTCTGCAGATAGACATGTCATTGCCATGAGTAGAACAATCGTCACTGCAGGCAGAGGCATACCCATGTCATGTAGCACCATCACCATCATCAGGCTGTAGTGCTATTCGTTTAAGTACTGGAGCACAGCACAGTTAAGATGTGACTCATTTTTGGTAATGTAACCACTGTTACTATTGTGGCAAGGTTTACATACATTAGTCAACTATAACTGACCATACAGTCAAATGTTAGAAGGATGGGGACACTATTTTGTGCAACATGTCAATGGCCCGACACACATTAAGGGAAACACGCTGGACCTTGTTTTTACACTTGGTTTGGACATTGATTGTATCGTCTCTGAGGAGCTGCCCGTCACGGATCACAACTGCATCCTGTTTAATTTGTCTATTATTTCTGATTGTTCAACCAGCAAGCGTACAAAACTCACCCGTATGTTAAATAACCTCTCTGCTGAGAAATTCTCATTCGCTTTTAACAGTGTGGCGCAGCCTGTTAGTATTAATGTTGACGTTGACTCCCAAGTTTTAACTTTTAACTCACACTGCTCTGCTATTCTTGATAAGATTGCTCCTTTAAAGCCTCGAACTATCCCCGCAGCTAATCCCACTCCCTGGCTGAACGACGACATCCGCTGCCTTCGTCGTAAATGTCGGAGAGCTGAGCGCTTGTGGAAATCAAGCAAGCTTCATGTACATCGTCTTTATTTTAAAGAACTGTTAGCTGAATTCAATTCTGTTGTTAGGGTAGCCAGAGCCTCTTATTTTAAAAATCTCATCATCTCCAACAAGAGAAATCCCAGGGTCATTTTTGACACTATAAGTAGCATTACTGGTGCGCAACCGCCTGCTCTACCTGTGTCCTCTGATGAGGACTGTAGCAATTTTTTAATGTATTTTGTGAATAAGGTTGCCAGTGTCAAGGCCAGTATAACACCCTCCTCCTCCTCCCTTCCTGATCCTCCCAAACAACAGTCAATTATTGACAATTTCTCACCTGTCTCCTTACAAGACTTAGCAGATCTTGTGTGCACTATGAAGATCTCTTCTAGTCCGCTGGATATCCTGCCCACAACTTTGCTGAAAAATGTTTTCAGCACTATTGGTCCATCTCTGCTCTCCATAATCAATAGCTCACTGGTTTCTGGTCGTGTCCCGTCCCATTTCAAGCAAGCGGTTGTTCAGCCGCTTCTCAAAAAGCCCAATCTGGACCCCGATGTTCTTAGTAACTACCGGCCCATTTCCAAGCTGCCCTTTGTATCTAAGATTCTAGAAAAAGCAGTTGCAAACCAGTTAGTGACAGCGTTGAACAGTTACAATATCTTAGATAAATTTCAGTCCGGTTATCGTCAGTTACATTCCACAGAAACTGCTCTTCTCAGGGTCTCCAATGACATCATGATGGCCTCCGATGCCGGTAAATCCACTATCCTGGTTCTGCTTGATCTCAGTGCAGCCTTTGACACTGTTGATCACCACATCCTTTTAGACAGGCTGAGGGACAGGGTAGGAATCTCAGGGACCGCTCTTCATTGGTTTAAATCCTATCTGTCTGATCGATCCTTTTCTGTGGCTGTTGGCCCTCATAAATCAGAGTTTGCCCCCCTTTCTTGCGGGGTGCCCCAAGGTTCAGTGCTTGGGCCTATCCTCTTTACGCTATACATGCTCCCTCTCAGAGATGTCATCAGCAATTTTGAAGGTATCTCATACCATATGTATGCAGATGACCTCCAGTTATATTTTTCTTTTAACCCTGATAGGACCGATGGAATTGACTCACTGTACGATTGTATGAATGTAATTAAGGACTGGATGTCTTCTAACTCCCTTCAGTTGAACGCAGCTAAAACTGAGATTTTAATTATTGCACCTGATGCCTCAGCATCTAAAGTGGCCAGCTGCTTAGGGTCCCTCAGTGCAAATGTGCGCCCCAAGTTGAGAAACCTTGGGGTCACATTTGATCAGGCCATGCTCTTCGATGACCACATCAAAACTGTCACTCGCTCCTGCTTTTTCCACCTCAAAAACATTTCCAAACTCAGATCCATGTTAACTTATTCCGAGCTAGAAATGATCATCCATGCTTTTATTTCCTCACGTCTGGATTACTGTAATTCTCTTTTCACCTGTCTCAATAAAACTTCATTAGACCGCCTCCAACTAGTCCAGAACGCTGCCGCCAGGCTTCTGTCCAGATCTCATAAGTTCACTCACATCACTCCAGTCCTGGCATCCCTGCACTGGCTCCCTGTTAATTTCAGGATCCAGCACAAGATTCTAACCATCACTTACAGAGCCCTCCATGGTCAAGCACCTGCATACTTGACGGATCTGGTGTCCTTTCACTGTCCTGTCAGGTCACTGCGGTCCGCTGAAGGCCACCTACTTACTGTCCCTCACACAAGATTAAAGACGAAAGGTGATAGAGCCTTTAAGGCTGTTGCACCGAAATGGTGGAATGCACTACCTCATGAGCTGAGAGCGGCCTCTTCCGTGGACATTTTTAAAAAGCAGTTAAAAACACATCTGTTTAGGCTTGCGTTCCATTAATTGTCCATTGTATCATCTCTGTATTTCGCTGCACTTTACTTTTTATTTGTTTTTGTGTATTTTGCATTGTTTCTGTTATTGTATTTTTTGTATTTTATCTTGTGAAGCACTTTGTGAGTCCTCTCTGTGAGAAGTGCTATATAAATAAATTTACTTACTTACTATGGAGCACTGAAGACAGTAGATGTGTCCCCTTACTGCTCTGAGAGAATGTGACTTAAATATAGTCTTTTATAGTGCAGTTTTGCATACTAATAATCTAGAACAATTTATAACGACCTTTAAAACCTTCTGGCTTAACCACTGTGATTCTTAACTGACCACAATGTCCAATTCATGCCCAAAACAAGAGGCTGTGAGAGGAAGCCACAAAGCATCGCAACATCCTGATCAGACTACACCGGTAGCAGAGGATGCTAATGTTACTAGCGCCCTTGATGCTACGCTGCTACAGTCCATGATGGACTCCCTCAAGAGCGACATATTCGGGAAAATTGATGCCCTGTCCACAAGCCTGCGCTCTGAAATATTTCAATCTATATTTCAAAACAATTAATTATATTTTGCAGATTTATTGATTTGTTT
The DNA here is from genome assembly GCF_006386435.1 of Epinephelus moara. Lineage (NCBI taxonomy): Eukaryota > Metazoa > Chordata > Actinopteri > Perciformes > Serranidae > Epinephelus > Epinephelus moara. Next base: position 42,441,681 of record NC_065507.1, on the reverse strand, counting down.
AGCTTATTTACTCAAGCTTATTTTTTAACTGCCCCCCCCCCCCTTTTTTTTTTTTTTGTTTCCATTTCTATCTGCTAGCTACTGTTTAAGATATAGGTATCCAGTAAATTGTGCTATGCATGTTTGTTTATTCTCCTCAAGTCACATTTGTCTCAGGTAGCAACGCTGAATTACTGTTACTGCTACCACAGAGCGTTTCAAACTACTTGTGACTAAGGAGGTTTCTGCACGCATCTCAGCATGTGCTGGGGAGGGATAAAGATGTGGGGTTTGTGTATTTACTGTCTTTGTCTTCTATGTTTTTTGTTTTCCATGTTGGTTACTCTGCTGGTAAGTATAATCCCCAAATTTACTGTAAGGTCATTTCAACTGTCAATGCCACCATTATACTTTCTTCTTGTCATTAGTTCTAAATGGTCCTGCCCACATTTATTCAGCGTCCTGATGGAAATACACCAAAGTTTATTAGCTGGAACTGCAAAGGACTCAATTCCTTAAAGCGTAGCAGGGTCTTACACCATCTTCAACATTTAGAGGCTCAAGTAATTTATCTCCAAGAAATACATTTAAAATCATCTGTTTATTCCAGAATTAAGTGCGAGTGGATTGGTCATGCCTCTTATTCATTATTTCATAACAAGTCTAGAGGGGTTGTAATTTTACTACATAAATCAGTTCCTTTCATATGTTCTGAGGTGGTCACCGATCCCAATGGTAGATATTTGATTGTCACTGGCAGAATATGTATGATTTGTTTATTTGTTTATTTGGATCCCCATTAGCTGTTTCTAATGCAACAGCTACTCTTCCTGGGGTCCATGTTAAAACATGCATATAAATAAATTACAATGATATGTTACATAAATGCATACATGAATACAATTTCATCACTTAATTCCCCCCTACACACACACACACACACACACACACACACACACACACACACACACACACACACACACACACACACACACAGTACCTGCTAACAATACAATTTATAACATGTTACCAACTGCATTAAGATAGAAATTTCATAAAACACAAATCAGCAAAAACAAAAGCAAAATCAGGTCAAGTATTTTTCAGACCTTTACCCAAGAATAACCTTTTTAGCTGTTTTTTAAAACTTTCTTTACTTGTTGCTTGGGTTATGAAATATGGCAACTTATTCCACTCAGATATAGCTCTATACATAACCGTTTTTTTCATAGCATTAGTTCTTGGTCTAGGAATCATAACATGACCCCTCCTCACCTGTCTTGTTTCATGGCCATGTCTGTTTTGAGAAAATATTATTCTTGAGTGAAGACAGGTTGGTTGTTTTAAAACACATATATTCCTGAATAAAGTTAGAAGACTTAATCTGTCTTCCACTTTCAGCCAGGCAAGATCAGCATGCATTTGATCTATGCTTTTTCTCATTGAACACCGAAGGGCAAGACGTGCTGCTCTATTTTGCACTAACTGCAGCTTATACAGCTCTTTATTAGCTGCACTTGACCAGATAGCTGTACAGCAATCAAGATGTGATAGTACCAAAGCTTGAATAACCTGTAAGGTGGTACTTGGCGTAAGGAAGGAGGAGCATCTTCTTATCATGGATATACCTCTTTCCATTTTTCCAACAATTTTATCTATATGATTCTGCCATGATAATTTACTGTCAAGGTTAACCCCTAGAAGTTTAGCCTCATTCACTTGCTCTATACAGCTGCCATTTATGGAGACGCATAATTGGATATCTTGCCTCAGTGCATGGTTGCTCCAAAAACAGTACATTTGGTTTTTGATACATTTAGACTTAAATTGTTTTTGGCTACCCAATCTGCAGTAAGTGTAATTTCATTTTGTAAGAGAACATTTAACTCCTCCACACTGTTTGATGACGGATATACAGTAGAGTTATCCACAAACATAGCTAAACTGGCTTTACTCAGAACAAGTGGCATATCATTAGTAAAAATAGAGTAGAGCAATGGACCCAAGTAACTCCCCTGGGGGACACAACATTGTACTGTCTTTACATTAGAAAAACTACCATTAAAGAATACAGTTTGTGTTCTATTAGATAAGTAGCTCCTCATCCAGTTAAGAGTCAAAATATTAAAATCTTTTCCTTGGTCACATCCAGACCTTGAAAATAAGGCTGCAACCGGTCCCATTCCTTGCAACAGAGGCATTCCTCTTCTGTGGGCACTGGGGCACAGCAT
>NC_065507.1:42430025-42439401 GCF_006386435.1 Epinephelus moara | reverse complement strand
AACATGGCACCACACTGGTAAGGTAAGACAACACATTTACATGTCATTTTCTATATGTTCTCTGACATTTATCCTAACAATATGAGGCGGTCTTTGTGGAAGAAAAGCTTGTTTAGTGGACTAACTTTGCACTTGAAGGTTGCCCGTTCACTTACGTTTTAACAGGTCTGACGCTACTATGCACCCCGGTTGAATCTAGGCTAAAGGCTAACATGCTAACTATTATTTTTATGTCACTAGTCACTTGAAACAAATTTAGGACGATAGGAGACAGGTTGAAATAAACCGAAATTTCCCTTTAAAGCTGTACTAGTAGAGTGACCCTTTTTGTATGCATGCTGAAATTCATTGTTAAGCCCATTGATAGAAAAATACAGTGAGATTTGGTCAAACACAACTCTTTCCATCAGTTTACTCAGCACAGGAAGGATGCTTATAGGACGACTATTAGCACCAGTTAATGGCTCCTTCTTGTTTTTTGGGTAAAGGAATAACTTTTGCAGCTTTCCATGCTTGAGGGCATACACCCTCCTGCAAACTCAGATTAAAAATATGACTTATGGGTAAGGCTATAGTGCCAGAGACCATCCTCAAGAGTTTCCCATCAAGATTATCCAATCCTGAGGGTTTTTCACTATGTGCACTTACAAGAAGTCTTTCTACCTTTCTACCTATGATACCCCTGTCTTACTTGTAAATGTGTATGCTCCTAATTGGGATAATGCAGATTTCTTTCGACAGATTTTTTCTAGTCTTCCTGATATGTCCTCGCATTTACTCATTTAAGGTGGTGATTTCAATTGTTGGTTATCGACGAAGGCCACTAGACCCTCCTGTTGGAGCCATGATTATGATTTTTCCAAATTTTTGCTTTTGGAGTGAATTTTTGTTTAACGACTTTGTGTATGGATTTTGTTATTATAAATTATGTCAAATGAAATGAAAATGGGCTTGTTGCAAGCTGTATTTGCGTTAATTGTTAATCTGACAGGTAGATGTTACTTTGACAATCAGCTGATTGAGCATCAGCTGAGTGATTGCTAGCAGCCATGTATAAAGAGGTGGAGCTGTCAGCTGTCTAGTGCTTTTTCTGGTTTGTAGCGACACGGTTTTTTGACCGCTTAATGACAGCAGTTAAGTTTTGAAGTCTCTGTTTTAAGTTTCGAGTGCCTGCCCTGCACCTTGTGGTAAGACAAGTTCATTTGTACATTTAATACGAAACGCAACAACATGGAACATGTGAAAAGTGAATGGAAAATAAATGTGACAAAAGAAACCGGATTCTGACTGTTGTCTAAAGCGCGTCAGCCAGGCGCACACACCAAAGAACAAATACGTGGAACGGAAATTGCCCCTACACCTCCAAATCTGCTAAGATAATCAGAAGCTTCATGACTGAATTAGCAATTTCAGAGACCTGGCGCTTTTTAAACCCCACCAGTAAAGTATATTCTTTCTTTCCCCATGTGCACCACACATTTATTCAGATAGACTATTTTTTACTTGATAATGGACTCCTTCCTTCTGTGGGCCCATGTTCATATGAGGCTATAGTCATCTCAGACCACGCCCCTGTCACTGTGAGTATCCAGTTTAGTGGTTGTGTCTATCCACGACCTCTCTGGCACTTTAACACGCATTTACTTTCGAATGAAAAGTTTGTAGAATTGATTTCCAACCAAAGTGATATGTTTTTAAGCAGGGACGGCGCTACACCTGGGCTAGGGGGTGCTATAGCCCCGTCAAATATCTGTGTAGCCCCAGTTAAGCCCCTCAAGCATTTTATTTTATATTTTATAATATATATTTTTAAGTTGAAAACAATAAAAAGTTCACAAGTAGCCATTCTGTTCCAATGCAATCCTCGCTTGCATGTTTGTGCTGCGCCTGTACCCCATTGATTGGTGTACCATAACCTGTGTACGTGTGTGTGTGTGTGTGTGTGTGTGTGTGTGAGAGAGGGGAGAGGAGGGGAGGGGAGGGGGGAGTCCTTTGTTTATACTTGCACGTTAGGCTAAGGCTAGCTAGCCTACAGTCCGTTGCAATGGATTGTTTTGTGATCAAGAAAAAATCGTAGATGGTATGAGGATTACAAATGGCTGGAATATTCATATTAATAATGCATATGGAATAAATGCACTTGCTGTCACATTTTGGATGTATTGTCTGGTTATTGGCAGGCGATGGGTGCTGTCCGGTGCTATCCGGTGCTGAATCTGTCACCTTTGCACGTTAAACATTTTTGCCATTGCCTTGTGGTCACTTGTATTAGGCTGAACTATTTTGTTGGACATTCTTTGGCCAAATTCAGTCTAAACCACTTTTATATCGAACATGCTTGTGCTGTGTATCATAGCTGCTTTTATTGAAAAAACAAGAACCTCCTTATAAAGTAACTGAAGTCATGAAAATCTGTTATTTTCTTAGCACCCCCACGTATTGGTCAAGCTCCCCCTTAGACCCGGGAGAGAAAAAATCCTGGCGCCATGCCTGTTTTTAAGTACAAATGAAACCCCTGACATTTCTGCATCTGTATTGTGGGACACACTGAAAGCTTATATTAGAGGGCATTTAATCTCTTATGTAAAATATGAGAAAAAAAAGAAAAGGGAAAAGCTTACTGAATTAACCAAGTGTTTTACTCAATTAGATTATTTATACGCCACTTCACCAACCCCAGATGTGTACAAAGAATGCCTCTCTCTACAATCAGAATTCAACACACTGACAGCAGACCATGCTGCTGAGCTACTCCTCAAGTCTAGAATTATTATGAACAGGGCGACAAAGCTGGTAGATTGTTGGCCCAATCTACCAGCTTTAAATCAATTAGAGACCTATATTTTAATAACACCTTTGCTTCTTTTCAACAGTTATCTGGAAAAGTTGCCCTACCTAAACAACACTTCTTTAGATATCTTCAGATTTGTAGTTTTGTTAGTAGTAGATTTCCTTAATTCCCTAATTTGCCAGTTGATTCACCTTTGGACACATTCCTCAAGCCAGTATCCACCCTGAAAGGAATGTTGTCATCTATATATGCTCAAATTCATTCCCTACAGCTAGTCTCTTTAAACTCTATTAAAATATGTTTGGGAAGTGGATCTTGGTGAGGAGATTCCTGAGGAACTTTGGGAGGGTGTCCTTGATTAAGTGCACAAATCGTCTATATGTGCAAAACATGGACTGATCCAGTGGAAAGTAGTACACTGCATTTATTCCCGAAGGTTAGGCTCTCTAAGATCTATAAAGATGTGAACCTGACTTGTGACCAGAGTTGGGTAAGGGTTACTTTAAAAGTAATCAAAGTACTTTACTGCGTTGCTTTTTAAAAAAGTAACCAGTTACTTTACTGTGTTACTCCCTGAGAAAAGTAACTCAAGCACTTTTAAAGTACTTTTGAGTATTCTACATTTCCTATTGGGCAATGGACCAGAGGGCGTTAAGCCTACATTTTTTTTTCACAGCTGTCACTTTGACCAGTAGAAACACAGAACGATCTGCTGCCGTAGACAACTGTATGACAACAACACCCCAGCGTTTTTAATATTTCCTCTAGGGATGTTACCACACAGAGTAAAAGGGGGAAATGATGGTGTGAAATAGCAGAGGCACTTTGTCAACCTGCTGAGTTAACGTTACTGTCAAGCTAGCAAACAATGTTACGTCCTCACAGTCGGACATAAAGTAATAACATTAACAAATAATGGCGGGGCTTTTAAGTGCAACACACACCGCTGCCATTATATTCTATGAACAAACCCACACCGGCGCCTGCTGACGCACCGCGCCACTCTGCTTCAGCCCACTGCTCTATTTCCAGCGCGGCCGGCGCTGTGAGAGAAGCCTTTTATGTACGTCTCGGCCGCCGTAGTATCAACTGCGGTTGTTCAAATTTTTAATAAAACAATTTTGATAAGAAACTTACCTGTGAAATCCAAGTTGTTGTTGCCTCAAAGTTTTTCCTCTTCTTCTTCTTCCCTTACTAGCAGTTGGCAACTAGTGTAGGTACAGCCACCTAGCGGGCTGGGGTGGGAAATTCACTTTAGTGTCGACGGTGCTGCTGCGCGCCGCTGCCAATGTGTGTTGGGGGGTGGCACTTGACGGCCACAGCACCGTGCCAGCGGCGGTGTGTGCTGCACTTTACTGCAGAGGCACAACTGCAACTGCAGAGGCTCCCAGCTTCATTTGAAACAGACTACATTATAGATGGTCCGTTATTTATTAATCCCTCTGTGTTTTTATATTTTTACTTTTATCCGCTCCCGTTGTCTTTATAAAGTTAACACATCGCGCCGTCATTTCAAACTCAACACTTCCTGAATTGTTTCAAATTAAAAGCGCCTTATAACCTCGACTGGGAGAATCCCTCCATTTTCTAAATAGGCTTTTATTCTGAAACATTTGTATGAACTTGTTGTGGCGGATACAGTAGCTTGAATGTTTACATACGGTACTTCAAATGTAGCTCCTGCCATCTGCTGGTGCTTTTTAGGTGACTACAACAACATTTCGGCTGGCACATGAACAGACACAGTGATTCATAGTAATAGTAATAGTAAAAGTAATAAAAATAAGATAAGAGTAACCGGATGACATCACACACGTCGTGAAAGACGACCGAGGATAATTGGTGAGTACTATCGTGTAGTGTGTCATGTCTGTCGGCCAAGTCACGGCACGAGTTTATGACTCCACAATCATGTAATGTGACATAGTGACTTTCAGAATGGGCAGAAAAGTCGTGTAGTGTGTACCAGGCATAATGCAAGTCCTGAGTGTGACCTGTCTGTCAGCGAGTCCTCCTCCACCTTTTTTTAGACTCCACCGTAGACAACGGCAGCATTTCTTCTACCACGTAGGGAGCCACAAGCTTCATGGCTTCTTTCAGACTGATAGGTTTAACGTTATCTCCGTTATTAGAACCAAAAGACAGCCATTGCTGTTTCGGAGCTGAAGGACCAGCGTTCTAAAAGTAACGGAAGTAACTGATGGCTTGTTTGAAAATGTACTCAAGTATTTGATTACTCAAACAGCAAACTAACGCGTTAGGTTACTCGTTACTGCAAAAAGTAATCAAGGTACTCTAACGCGTTATACCCAACTCTGCTTGTGACAGGTGTAGTCAAGCACCAGCGAGCCATGTACACATGTTCTGGTCTTGTCCTGCATTACAGACATACCGGGGGGAAATCTTTAGATCACTGTCAAGGGTTACTGGAAAATCTGTTGAACCTAATGCTGTTATTGCATTGTGTGGTGTAACTCCACCCACAGTACCACCCTCTTCCCATGAGGGTGCCTTTATAGCCTTTGTTACCTAGCCAGACGTTTGGTGTTAATCAAGTGGAAATCCTCAACACCTCCCTCACACACTCTATGGATAAGGGAAGTCCCTAATTTTGTCAAACTGGAAAGAATCAGGTGCATAATGAGGGGCTCCCTGGGGAAATTTTGCATGATGTGGGATCCCTTTTTCAAGTATGTACAAGAGCTGGATTTTCCAGATATTCCTGAATGAATGATAATCTGATGTGATGTGACAGGCAGTCGTCCGACCAACAACCATTATTTTGTGTTGAAGTATTTAGTGTGATTTTTGTTAGAGGGTTAGAAGGACATTATGTGAGGCACCCAGTAGCTAACGTGATAGAGCGGGTGGCCCATGTACAAAGGCTGTGTCCATGCCACAGTGGCGGTGGGTTCACTGTGCCACAAATGCGCTACCAGCAGCGACCAGCAGCTTTTTTTGGTGATCAGATTTATATTATGAAGAGGAAGCAGACATATGCTGTTAACATTAGTCATACTTCTACTGTTATTATACACATGATATGATTATTGTCACATATGTATACTATCAGATATTACTATATACTTTCAACATATTGTACCACAATAGCCGTAATTATTATTATAATATTATTACTTTCAATAATGTTGTTGTAAGCTATTATCATTACTGTCTGCCCTGCATCTCTCTCTGTCTCTCTTTCTGTCTTATTGTGTCATACAGATTACTGTTTATCATGTTGATCTGTTCTGTACAACATCTATTGCATGTCTGTCTGTCCTGGAAGAGGGATCCCTCCTCAGTTGCTCTTCCTGAGGTTTCTACCATTTTTTTCCCCCATTAAAAGGGTTTTTTGGGGAGTTTTTCCTTATCCGCTGTGAGGGTCCTAAGGACACAGGGATGTTGTATGCTGTAAAGCCCTGTGAGGCAAATTGTGATTTGTGATATTGGGCTTTATAAATAAAATTGATTGATTGATTGATTGATTGATTGATTGATTGATTGATATGATCAGTAACAAAACAGAGAATGGATTCACACTGAATTACTTGCCCAGATATACAGTCACACATACCTATGTCATTATATGTGCATGTGCATACAAAGATTTACACACTGCTTATACATACAGCATATATATATATATATATATATACATACATATAATAAATAGATAAATTAATAAATAACATAAAATAAAATAAAAATGAATAAATAAACATAAAATGATATCCCATAATAGATGAAGATAGATGTCTTCAACAATTAGAAAGAATGTAGATTATAAAGCCATATAATCTTTCTAATATTATATATATATATATATATAGCCATACAGCCATAAGGGACCCAAATTTAGTTCAATACCAAAATGGATGTGAACCATTTTTCACATAGGCAAGTGTGTGTATGCACTTCTGTGTAAGTGTTTGTATGTTACTGTTGGGGGTTGGAATGTGACGTGAGAGCACTAATCAGAGCCAGCTGGGGCCAACAGTGAGATTAAAGTTAAAACACAAAAACAATCAGCTGGGATAAGTATACTATTGCTATGAGTTACTGCCCCCATCTCAGTCTTCCAGGGAGAGAGGGCCAGAGATGGAGAGACAGAGACGGGGGACGGGGGGGGTGTATGGATAGTCTGATGGATGGGACTCTAACCAGCCAGGCTGGCACAGACCCTCTGATTAAGAGCTCCTTTGTATTCCCTTTGATCCTTTGTGGTGAGTAAAGTCTCACTACAACATGCACATGACACAACAACGCACTGCCAGTCAGGGCAACAGGAAGTACTCTGTATTTGTGGCTGTACCTTACGGGATCTAGAGCCATGCTGTGGGCATGCATATGTGTGTGTGTGTGTGTGTGTGTCACATAGAATTAACATTGTTTTATACCGAACATAAATAAATAAACAAATCATACTTAAAGACAATTTACTAGCTCTTTCCAGTTTCTTTCTCAGTTTTGCTCAGTTGTCATCACATATCACATAAAGGATGGAACTTGGATCAAATGATAACAACACTGGTGACGACAACACTGAAGTAGATCATTAAATGTAGTGTAAAGACTGTTTTGTCAAACAGTTTGAAAGGTCAGTAATGAACAATCCTGCTGAAGATTGCTCTTATTTCAAAGGTTCTGTATGTATCTTTTTATATTTATTATGCTCTTTATTGCTAATGGGTGAGCCGATTGTAACATAACTTATTCCCTGACTCTCTCAGTTGCTTTAACAGCCTGTGGACTGACTTCTATGTAAAGCATTTGGGGAGAATTTTCTTGGAAAATCCAAAGGATGTCACGTTATGCACTCTCCTGAGTGCTTTGCCTCTCTTAAGGTGCAACACTAGCTAACAGTTGCTTAGAGATGGAGTCCAGTAACCTCAACAAACAAACACAGCAGCAAGAGGCATTCCGGGGTTCAAGCCAGCATGGAAGTTGCAAGCTGGGTAAGATTAAGACCTCTGACAGTTTAGGACACCTGCGTTAAAGATAAACAACAGGTTTTATGACAGTCAGACAGATCAATCAATCAATCAGTTTTATTTATAAAGCCCAATATCACAAATCACAATTTGCCTCACAGGGCTTTACAGCATACGACATCCCTCTGTCCTTAGGACCCTCGCAGCGGATAAGGAAAAACTCCCCCCAAAAAAACCTTTAACGGGGAAATGATGCTCATTCATTTATGTCCAAATCTCTACCAGGCCATGCTCTTTTTTTGGAAACACTGTCACTTCCTATTGGTCAACTGCAAAAACATTTTGGGGACATGATTGGAAGGCTTAATTAAGTAATTCTACCAAGTTTGGTGATGTTTGAACAAACCCTCATTGATTTATGGCCAAATTTTGTGAAAGGTGATTGCACTTGTTTGGAACTGGTGGTGCCCCCTATACCGATTTCAAAATAACACATGTGGTTCATCATTATTATTTACCATACCCTGCAAGTTTTGTAATGATTGGACAATCAATTTCTGATTTTTAGTATGATTTGAATTATCCCACGCCCATTTTTTGCGTGTTGTGCCCCCTAGTGGTCAATTTGGATGAAACTTTCAGGATATGTTCCTGGTACTACTTAAGAAGTATTGTGTGAAGTATTGCTCAAAGCTTGTGGAGTTATGTGCTGAGCCATGCCCCCTCTAAAGTTCATTGGTCTATATCTTCAAAACACAGTGAGATATCAATAACAGTTAAAGCACTGGTGATAAACGTCTGGAAAAAAAAATCTCACATCATTCTGCTGATTTCGGATATATTGTCAAATGTTTTGGTGACATTTGGTTGAAAATGAGATAAAATAGAAAATGTTGTGTGTACAGTTTAAATTACAACAACATATTAAATGTCACTGTGGACTATCTTAAACTGAGCTGAACATCATTTAAAATATGTCATATCAAGTATGCAAAGAATGTCTGTCTCACTATTGGTTGCATTTGAATGAAGACTTTTGGAGATAATTAATTTTGCATATTCTTAAAAATACCAAACTTCTGAATTGACTATAGGTTGCAGCGTGAAAAACTTCTGTCACAATTCAGTGGATGTGCTGAAAAATTTCAGCTCTGTGGGACACACTGGTGATTTATTAAGATTTTATGAAGTTTGGAATGTGAAATGTCTTAAAATTTAGATTTATTTTAATAAGCCACGCCCTCTTTAAGCAATCATTTCCAAATTTTGTGCATCAACTGAGACATGACCCTAGATGGTGCAAACCAAATTTCATACAAATCTCTGCAGCTGATTTTAAGAAATAAACTTGTTGCATGTGTAGAGCCCTCTATTGGTCAATTTGGTCAATATCATCAAAGCGCAACGACATATCAAAAAGCTTCTGATAACTTTTGAGGAACTTCATCCCATGATGATCCAATCAATCAATCAATCAATTTTATTTATAAAGCCCAATATCACAAATCACAATTTGCCTCACAGGGCTTTACAGCATACAACATCCTTCTGTCCTTTGGACCCTCACAGCGGATAAGGAAAAACTCCCCAAAAAAACCCTTTAACAGGGGAAAAAAAATGGTAGAAACCTCAGGAAGAGCAACTGAGGAGG